>NC_084511.1:14228982-14241482 GCF_024500385.1 Phyllopteryx taeniolatus | reverse complement strand
TCAACTTGATTAGGAAAGCCACAGACCTGTCTATATAAGACCTTACAGCTCACAGTGCATGTCAGAGCAAATGAGAATCATGAGGTCAAAGGAACTGCCTGAAGAGCTCAGAGACAGAATTGTGGCAAGGCACACATCTGGCCAAGGTTACAAAAAAAATTCTGCTGCACTTAAGCTTCCTAAGAGCACAGTAGCCTCCATAATCCTGAAATGGAAGATGTTTGGGACGACCAGAACCCTTCCTAGAGCTGGCCGTCCGGCCAAACTGAGCAATTGGGGGTGAAGAGCCTTGGTGAGAGAGGTAAAGAAGAACCCAAAGATCACCGTGGCTGAGCTCCAGAGATGCAGTCGGGAGATGGGAGAAAGTTCTAGAAAGTGAACCATCACTGCCGCCCTCCACCAGTCGGGGTTTTTTGGCAGAGTAGCTTGACGGAAGCCTCTCCTCAGTGCAAGACGCATGAAAGCCCGCATGGAGTTTGCTAAAAAAAAAAAACACCTGAAGGACTCCAAGATGGTGAGAAATGAGATTCTCAGGTCTGATTAGACCAAGATAGAAATTGTTGGCCTTAATTCTAAGTGGCATGTGTGTGTAGAAAACCAGGGACTGCTCATTACCTGTCAAATAATGATCCAACAGTGAAGCATGGTGGTGGCAGCATAATGCTGTGGGTGTGGTTTTCAGCTGGAGGGACAGGGAGACTGGTTGCAATCGAAGAAAAGATTAATGCGGCCAAGTACAGGAATATCCTGGATGAAAACCTTGTCCAGGGTGCTCAGAACCTCAGACGGGGCCGAAGGTTCACCTTCAAAAAGACAATGACCCGAAGCACACCGCTAAAATACTGAAGGAGTGGCATCAGAACAATTATGTGACTGTTTTTGAATGGCCCAGACAGAGCCCTGACTTAAACCGAATTGAGCATCTCTGGAAAGACCTGAAAATGGCTGCCCACCAACGTGCACTATCCAACCTGACAGAACTGGAGAGGATCTGCAAGGAGGAATGGCAGATGATCCCCAAATCCAGGTGTGAAACACTTGTTGCATCATTCCCAAAAAGACTCATGGCTGTATTAGCTCAAAAGGGTGCTTCTACTAAATACAGAGCAAAGGGTCTGAATACTTATGGCTGTGGGATATTTGTTTTTCTTTTTTAATAAATCTGCAAAAATTTCAACAATTCAATTTTTTTCCCTGTCAATATGGAGTGCCGTGTGTACATTAATGTGGAAAAAAATCACTTAAATGATTTTAGAAAATGGCTGCAATATAAAAAAAAGAGTGAAATATTTAAGGGGGTCTGAATACTTTGCGTACCCACTGTAACTGTTTATTATGTCCGCTAGCCCGCGAGCTTATGAGCTAGCCTGCGAACTAGCGAGACAATGAGCTAAACAGCTCCCTCCACCACGGCCACGTCATTTAAAAGATCAGTGCTTCGCTCCGAGTTACGCATGTTAATCCCCAATTAACACACATGGGAAACTGTTTATTATGTTTGCTAGCCCGCGAGCTAACGAGCGCATTATGATCTTCATAATGCGCACACAGGCGGGACGATGGCCGACTGGTTAGAACATCAGCCTCACAGTTCTGAGGAGCGGGGTTCAATCCCCGGGCCCGACTGTGTGGGGTTTGCATGTTCTCCCCGTGCCTGCGTGGATTTTCTCCGGGCACTCCGGTTTCCTCCCACATCCCAAAAACATGGACGTTAATTGAACACTCTAAATTGCCCGTAGGTGTGACTGTGAGTGTGAATGGTTGTTTGTTTGTATGTGCCCTGCGACCTGGCAACCAGTTCAGGGTGTACCCCGCCTCCTGCCCGATGATAGCTGGGCGAGGCTCGGCTCCAGCACGCCCGCGACCCTAGTGAGGAGAAGCGGCTCAGAAAATGGATGGATGGATAATGCGCACACATTTTCAATGGGAAACAGGTCTGGACTGCAGGCATGCCAGTCTAGTACCCGCACTCTTTTACTACGAAGGCACGCTGTTGTAACACGTGCAGAATGTGGTTTGGTATTGTCTTGCTGAGATAATTAGGGGCGTCCATGAAAAAGACGTTCCTTGGATGGCAGCATATGTTTCTCCCAAACCTGTATGTACCTTTCAGCATGAATGGTGCCTTCACAGATGTGTAAGTTACCCATGCCATTGGCACTAACACAGCCCCATACCATCACAGATGCTGGCTTTTGAACTTTGCGTCCATAACAATCCGGATGGTTCTTTTCCTCTTTGGCCCGGAGGACACGACGTCCGCAATTTCCAAAAACAATTTGAAATGTGGACTCGTCGGACCACAGAACACTTTTCCACTTTGCATCAGTCCATCTTAGATGAGCTCGGGCCCATAAAAGCCGGCGGGGTTTCTGGGTGTTGTTGATAAATGGCTTTTGCTGTACATAATAGAGTTTCAAGCTGCACTCACGGATGTCGCGCCGAACTGTATTTACTGGCATTGGTTTTCTGAAGTGTTCCTGAGCCCATGTGGTGATATGCTTTACACATTGATGTCGGTTTTTGATGCAGTTCCGCCTGAGGGATCGAAGGTCACAGGCATTCAATGTTGGTTTTCGGCCTTGCCGCTTAAATGCAATGATTTCTCCAGATTCTCTGAACAATTTGATTATATTATGGACCGTAGATGAGTAAATCCCTAAATTCCTTGCAATTGTACATTGAGGAACATTGTCCTTAAACTGTTCAACTATTTTCTTACACACTTATTCACAAAGAGGTGAACCTCGCCCCATCTTTGTTTGTAAATGACGGAGCAATTCAGGGAAGCACCTTTTATACCCAATCATGGCACCCACCTGTTCCCAATTAGCCTGTTCAGGTGTTTGATGAGCATTCCTCAACTTTCTCAGTCTTTATTGCCACCTGTCCCAGCTTTTTTTGGAAAGTGTTGCAGCCATAAAATTCTAAATTAATGATTATTTGCTAAAAACAATAAAGTTTGTCAGTTCGAACATTAAATATCTTGTCTTTATAGTTTATTCAATTAAATATAGGTTGAAGTTGATTTGCAAATCATTGTATTCTGTTTTATTTATGTTTAACACAACGTCCCAACTTCATTGGAATTGGGGTTGTACATTACACATTTAATAATGTCTTAAAAATCACTTACAGAAGTTCCTCTGTCGTTTTTGGCAATGTTTTTCACGGGCCTAACGGTGCGTTCGTCTGTAACTAATGTCCGTGTGGTAAACATGGACAGTGGCCCAATGGTTCCAGGAGGTGCAAGTTTGCTTCTATTAAGATTTTTTATTGCCTCAAGGCAGAATCTTTTTTGTGTTGACAAATTTTTGTGGTCGAGTTTGCCAATTTTTCTTTTTTTCTTCTCTTCACAGCTCTATATTTGACCACAATTTTTACAGGAGATATTAAAAAAAATTCCCCTAAAAAGGCATTTTTATCCCGACACAAACTAAATTTCTCCTCACCGATTTTCAGTTCTTGGTGCGTTGTACTTAGCTTGGCCATTTCAACCAGACTTAGCATTTTGACAGACTGTTATTATTGTGGAAGCGTGTCACATTGTTAATGTAACTGCTCCGTCATTATCATGTAATGACACTCAACTAACATTGTCTAAAGCAGGGGTACGCCGAGGTACTGCTCGAATAATAATTGTATGCAATTGTCGCTTATTTCTATAAGTAATGTGGCATTCTCTTTAGTTGGTCTCCTTTGTGCCTGACCTTGTTCCATTTTATGCCACATCCTCAGCATCTTTGCATCATCTTGTTGACTATTTGTAAACTCACAAACAAATCCTCTATCCAGCAGGTTCCAAATGATTTTTCTTCATTGATCTGGATATATTTTGATTCCCATGTTATTTCCTTTGCTGTTATTTTGCATTCTGTTTTCCTTTTACATGTTTCTCTGTGTTATTTTGTATCATCTGTGTCAATGTGGCCGAATTTAGCATCACTGAGCTGCGAGTGCATATGTAATTAGATCTCCACCCACTCAGAAATCCGTTCCACTTTCACAGAAGGCTTGATGAGAAACCTGAACATGGTACCTTCTTTGTGCTGCTTCTGTTTGTTCTTCCTGTGCTACTTTGTCCTCTCTATCCCCGACCCCACCCTCAGTTCCCCTGCCTTTGCCTGTATTCCTATCTATGGCATGTCCGTAGCTGCACAGTCAGTAGTTAAAGAAAGGAAATCGCCCACTTTACCAGAGCAGAAAAACAATAGTGCAACTAAACAAATGCAATGTTTGTCAGTTAGTGGGTAATTGGTGGTGGAGTGGAGGAGGGAGCTTGTTATGTTTATGTTGGCATTTTATTTGCTGCATTTAAGGAATGTGCTTGTAGCAGATTCATGAGTCTTTTTCCTAAAGTGATAACTGTATGTTTTAATCAAAATTAGTGCTCCTCATGTTGATTAGCACTTAAAAGGTTCTCTTTTGGGTGGTGTTAATCCGTCATGGATGTATGTCAGAAACAAATGTATGCTGTAATTTTTCCTCAACTTGCATATTTTATCTTTACTTTGGAGTTGTTAATCTCCTCAAGATTTGACTTTATTAAGTAGCTCTCTATGGATTTTGTTCTTTTAGTGTACTGATTTTCATTTCAATACTGGGGATATGAAGATACAGACATGAAGTGCTTTTGAGGCCAGGCCAACTGAGACCCAGACTACTCAGAGCAGTCACTGACAACCAATGCATCCTTGATATGGGCTGTTACAAGTGTCTATCTGTCTGACACCACGCTGTATGGTTTCTTAACCTCCAACCAGACCACATTTTGTGTCTCTCATTCTCCCTCAATGTACGCATATTTTCATCATCAAGCCCTGGGCTGTCTCTGAGTCATTATCCCCTCTTTGTGTTTCTTACATCAGTACTTCAACAACGAGAAGTATGAAGCCCAAAGGTATGATGGATTCCTGAAAAGCTACGAGTCATCCTCATTAAAAACGACGACTACGCTCGGAATGCTCAACTTTGGCCAGAGCGCCATCTTCAGTGTCGGCCTCACCGGCATCATGTTGCTGGCCAGCAAGGGCATTGAAACAGGTGGGTAAGACTACAGTGATTGTCACCATATTGCTGCATTTTTTTGTTTTAATAGCATTCTTTGTCAGAAGTGTGGCCTTGCTCAACTGACCCTCTTTAACCTTAAAGTGGGAAAAAATATTTATACACCAACATCAGATATTGATACTTTTGCTGTCCTATGTCAATTTCCAGTTTACATATACATACATACACGTACATACAGCGGCTGAAATAATTATTTAACACATCAGCGTTTTTATCACTAAATATACTTCCAAAGGTGCTATTGACCTGAAAATTTCACCAGATTTTGGGAACAACTGAAGTAATCAATACATTCAAAGAAAGAAGAACAAATAAGCTCAGAAATTAAGTTGTGTGTAAACGTGTGAAATGACACAGGGAAAAAGTATTGAACACATGAGTGTGCAAAAAGGCATGCAAAGCCAAGACAAAACCTGAAATCTATTGATAATAAAACAGCCTTCCAGCCCCTTGCCAGTGCAAATGAATATCAGCTGGTTCAGTCCTAATTGATGCCCTACAAAAAAAGGTCTCATTGCCAAGGTTTGAGTCAAGACACATCTCACGATGGGTAAGAGCAAAGAGCTGTCTCAAGACCATCGCAAACTAATTGTTGCAAGACATAACGATGGCATTGGTTACAGGCCCATATCTAAGCTTCTGAATGTTCCAGTGAGCACCATTGGGGCCATAATACGTAAGTGGACAGCCAATCATACCACCATAAATTTGCCTTGATCAGGTGCTCCTCGCAAGATTTCTGACAGAGGAGTGCAAAGAATAATCAGAAGAGTTGTCCAAGAGGCAAGGAACACCTGTGGAGAGCTTCAAAAAGACCTGGAATTAGCAGGTACTGTTGTCACAAGGTAAACTGTGAGTAATGTACCCCAAGCTCATCATGCAGGACCCCATTGCTGAAAAATAAAATGATTTCAAACTTGTTTAAAGTTTGATGAACAACATTTGGACAAGCCAGTTAAATACTGGGAGAATATAGTCTGGTCGGATGAGAGCAATATTGAACTGTTTGGATGCCATAATGCACACCATGTTTGGAGGAGAAATTGCACTGCACATCACCCTAAAAATACCATACCTACAGTGAAGTTCGGAGGTGGGAACATGATGGTGTGGGGCTGCTTTTCAGAAAATGGTACTGGTAAACTTCAGATTATTGAAGGAAGGATGAATGGGCAAATGTACTGAGACATTCTTGACAAAAATCTACAAGGGGGATGAAAATGAAATGAGGGTGGACATTTTAGCAGGATAATGATCCAAAACATACTGCCAAGGAAACTGAATTGGTTTCCAAAGAAAAAAAAATAAAGCTGCTACAATGGCCCAGCCAATCACCTGCCTTGAAACCACGGAAAGAACTGAAACTCAAGGTCCATAAAAGAAGCCCACGGAACCTTCGAGATTTGAAGACTGATTGTGTGGAGGAATGGGCCAAAATCGCACCAGATCAATGCATGCGACTAGTTTCTCTCTTGAAGCTGTCATTGCAAACAAAGGCTTTTGTACAAAGTATGAAATAAATACCAGTTGGCATGTTCAATACTTTTACCCTGTGTCATTTTACATTATTACACACACCTTAATTTTTGATCTTATTTGTTCTCCTTTATTTGTATGAATGGATTACTTGGGTTGTTCCCAACATCTGGTGACATTTTCATGAAAATAGCACCTTGGGAAATATATTTAATGAGAAAAATGGTGACGTGTTAAATACTTATTTCAGTCACTGTATAGACAAATAACCATTCACATTCACCCAATGGGTCTAGTCTTCAATTAACCTAACGCATGTTTCTGGAATGTGGGTGGAAACCGGAGTACCGGAAGAAAACCCACACAAGCACAGGGAGAACGTATACAGCAAGCAAACGCTACGCAGAGCCAGGATTCGAGCTGAGATAATCCATCCTTCTGCCTTTTCACTCAGCGTTTTGTAACTAGGCATATGTTGTGGATGCCTTTCTTCCGTTATATTCATTGCCGCTTTATATACAGTATTTACCTGGCCCTTGACATGAATGACCCAGTGAGTGGCCCTATTAACTTTTGACTAAATAATAAATGAATTTCCTTTTTTTGAAACATTATTTAAAGTCCCCCATATGTAGGCTGAATAATGCGAGCCTGTTCAGGTAGATAGTAGTTCCTATTACTATGGATTTGGGGTTGGTGATTTCAATTGTGTTGCTTTGGAGGTCATTATGTTTTACTCTGGCACTTGGCAACAGGTTTTCCAAAGTTATTCAGCTCAAGGCAAAAGTTAGAAATTTTGTTCCTCCCCAACACCCAAACGTTTACATCATGCAAACAATGCTATTGTTTTATACATATGAGTGACACTGATTTATTCCAACTGACATGATTCAAAAGGCCAAGATTGCTTGAATGGAAAAAAAAAAAAAACTGCAAGTTTGGTCAGCAAAACGCCCTTAAAAAGACAGTTGGTGACTGCGCTGCAGTATGCAGTGATTTGTTTTGCATTATTGCCATGCTTTTGTTGGCGCTCGTCACATTTTTACAGGAAAACAAAAGTCCCTGTAATGAACGGAACTAAATGTTTTACAATTGAAAGCGTGAATAGTATTATACGTCTTATTAAATGCAACAAGCATGTAAATGAAACCACAGAGTTTCTACTGCTTTGGTAAATGTACAAAACTTCGTGTTTATGATATTCATAATGAGAGGAAGATTATATTTACCCTTTATATGCCTCTACGGTGCTTCTGATGTGTAGGCACAATGACGGTGGGCGACCTGGTGATGGTAAACGGCCTGCTCTTCCAGCTCTCCATCCCTCTACATTTCCTGGGCACAGTGTACAGAGAGACGCGGCAGGCTCTTATAGACATGAATACGCTTTTCACGCTGCTCAGTATCGACACCAAGATCAAGGTAACTTCAGCATCAGTTTGATGTAAATTTTTTCACATTGTTGAGTTCATTCACAAGAGAATTTACTGTGTTCCTTTTTGTTATTCTGACAATGTCTCATCTGTATGCAAAGAAACTAAATGCTGTGTACAAAAGCCTGGAGATATTGATGGCAAAGAGAAAACTATCTAAATACTCTTTTCTACAGCCACAGTGTCACTACCATCCATTTATTTTTTCTACCGCTTATTCTCGCGAGGGTCGCAGGTGTGCTGGTTGACTTTGGGCGAGAGGCGGTGTACAGCCTGGACTGGTCGGCAGCCAGTCGCAGAGCACATATGGACAAACGTTCACACTCACATCTAAGGACAATTTAAATTTAATGACGCTTACATGCAGGTTTTTGGAATGTGGGAGGAAGCTGGAGTACCTGGGGAAAAAACATGCAAGTCTGAGGAGAACATGCAATCTCCAAACACAAAAGGTGGAGCCTGGATTCGAACTCTTGACTTCAGAACTGTGAGGAACATGTGCTAACCAGTCATCCACCATGCCAACTCAGTGTTCCTATAATTTTTTTATTTTAATGCAAGCGTAGCATGGTTAATAATGTGTTTTGGCCTCATGTACTGTGCATGATCGTGTGTGCTTGTTGTAGGGCTGGGCAATCCATCCATCCATTTTCCGAGCCGCTTCTCCTCACTAGGGTCGCGGGCGTGCTGGAGCCTATCCCAGCTGTCATCGGGCAGGAGGCGGGGTACACCCTGAACTGGTTGCCAGCCAATCGCAGGGCACATAGAAACAAACAACCATTCGCACTCACAGTCATGCCTACGGGCAATTTAGAGTCTCCAATTAATGCATGTTTTTGGGATGTGGGAGGAAACCGGAGTCCCCGGAGAAAACCCACGCAGGCACGGGGAGAACATGCAAACTCCACACAGGCGGGGCCGGGGATTGAACCCGGGTCCTCAGAACTGTGAGGCTGACGCTCTAACCAGTCGGCCACCGTGCCGCCGGGCTGGGCAATATGACCTAAATTTAATTTGACTGTATCAATTGAATCCCTTCACGGTAACGGTGGCTATATATATCAAGATATAATTGTCAGTGTAAAAATTATATTGGAAGCATTCATGAATACGTTGTTGTTTTTGGTAATGTATTAATTGTAGTGCCGTGTTACGTAATTGGCTGGACGAAGGGATTTGATAAGATTGATCCGAAGAGCTTTTACCGCATACCGAAAAACCTTGAAGTGAAAAGCTTTGAATCGCAGCAATTAAGCTTAACAAGTGAAACCTAATGACAACGGCTGTGTTTACTTTCGACACTTCACATATGGTAAGACAAATAACTTTTATTTTGTTTTGCCATATATTATGATATTAGATATCTTCTTGTTCTTATTTAATTTTTAGATTAATATTAGCTTTGTCTCAGTGGAGGGAGACTAGGAAAGCAAGAATTACATTGTTGTGTTTTACTGTGCATATGACAAATAGCTTGACTCTTTCATGTTTCATATTAGGCACAAATAGCAATGACAAAAGCCTATGTAAATATGATGTACAGTATAATATTATATACAATATAAAAGCAAATTACATTTAGATACAATTCATAAGGAACTTATTGTTATGCATGTACAAATCTTTTACATTAAACCTTTAAATAACATCAGACTGTACGCTGCAGGCTGGGGAATCAAGTGTGCATGGATTTGGGTCCAATTTGTCATCAATTGCGTAAGGATCAGACAAGAGCATGGTGCAAATGTTGTACAGAAGCTTTGCTGCATATATTTGCTTGGCATTAGCTGGCGACCAACTTGAATACTATGATAAGTCACGATGAAAACTAGTTGTTGATGCGTCTTTCTTTCTTCAATTGCTTCTTGTCCTCCATTAGTGATAACAATACTTTCAAAAATGTTGCTTGTTACCCGCCATGGAGGCGAGGATTAGAGTGAACAGCGCAAACTCCCGGACTCCCCTTTCCACAGTCCTTTCTGAGCAGCTGGTAAAGCAGGGACACAGTGGTCTTTTAACCAGAAAGACCAAAAAACAGCGCTGCCTGTCAGCTCCGTGACCAGACCTGCATGAGCCGTTTCTATACTGAGACAGCGGCAATGACTTCGTCAATAACCATTATCACGATTGGTTGGTTAAGTCCAAATCTGTACCTTCGTCCAAATTTATACCTTCTACCGATTATACCGTGCGCTGCTAGCTTGATTTGACTCCTGCTTTTACTTTTGCCCCTTTTGCCAGATAACAACTGCAGTGATCTGCAGGTATATCTTATCATCAATTGCAAGATAAATAATAAATTCTTAATATCTGTCTTCTTAATAGTTTCTTTTCCTGACACTATTGTAAAATCCAAATGGGAGCCATTTTAACGTGATAAATTAATAATTTTCAGTGACTATTTGTATAATACACAATTAAGCATTAGTCTTGAAAGTTCTTGCAGAATTACTTACATATGGTCATAGAAAAGCTGTTGGAAGCCTGCAAACCCTTTTCCTGCTTGCCTTTCTGCACACGTTGCGAGTGCACTTCAAATGTGTAGTCAGATGTTTCCTGTTTAAATATTGTTAATTCAGATTTGATTTGAACAGGCACACCCTTTGTTATGATTTTCATGAAACACCCTGAGATTCGTGCTAGATGAGTCGACTTAAGTGCAAATGTTTCTGCAGCTTGGCCATCTGAGCGCTATTGACGTGTCCGCCTGCAATTGCAGCAGTAATAATGATTCTTATTTTTCACTCATCAGTTCTGCTCTCATTTGTGATTCCCCCGGAGAATGGCGCACCCTAGCAAGCCATTACTGACCAAACGCAATATGCATTCTGTTGAACAGTTACATTATGTACTTAAAATAATACATGCCACCCCTGTAACTGCTCCGCAAGATAAATTGCTTTTTTTTTCTGCATGTGGGAAGGGTGGAGTTCTAATCTGTTTATTCTAATGGACTGTGACTTGTTGGTATTAATTGCCATAGCGGGATTGTGCTGTCATTCATTTTGTATTCACAATCTAGCTACCAATGGCCCTGTCTTTTTGGAAGTTTTTTTTAAAACTTTAAAGTAGCCGCGATTAGTGTTCTACTCTGCCTCAGCTACAGCCTTTTGGGTGATGTTGCTGCTATTAGTTTGTGCAGAACAGGCTTTCAGTCTCAGCGTAAAAACAGGGCTTTATTGGCTACTGACCTTGGCTTTATCTCAGCCCAATGCTGAGAGCTGAGCCCATTGTGTATCTAAGGTTTTCATGCGTATTGCTCTGTCAGTCATCATGAAGATTGAAGAATCAGTCTTTTTTTTTTTTTTTTTTTTTCCTCCTTAAATCCTCTTCTGTTTTTCCTTCTTTTCTCGTCTTTACAAGGTGTTGCATTGCATAAAGTATATTTATCTCTTTCAATTTCATTATGTGTCAACTTTGTGATTTGCGGCAGGAGAAGGATCTGGCCCCATCTTTAAGCATCACACCACAGGAGTCCACCATTCGCTTTGAGGATGTATATTTTGAGTACCTGGAAGGCCAGAAAGTCCTGAATGGAGTGACCTTCGAGGTGCCTGCTGGGAAGAAGGTGGCCATAGTCGGTGGCAGTGGCTCTGGGTAAGTCAGGTTGAGCAGGAATACAGACAATCGAACTTTTAGCGAGGTCTCATAATTGTATATGCTTAAAGTCTCTACCTGCTGTCATCACTAGGCTTTACACGATCGGGATTTTGGGGGCCGATCACCGATCAGCAAGTTTAAAAAAAAAAACGATAATCGATCACCGATCCGATCACAAGATGGAGCAATGTGTCCATTTACACGACTTGTTAATTTATTGTATATACTTGTGTACTGTATACTGAGTACGTATCTTCAAAATTATTCTCTAGCATTTTAGACTTAAAAACATCTTTAAAACATCAAAGACCTCGAGGGGGCATTCAAGGATTGGCCACTGACATAAGTTGAGGTCAAATCAACATTACAACATTACAGAAATAATGGGTGCTAACTTACTGTAATAAAATGACTTTATTGCAATTAAATTACTTTAACAAATACTGTTAATGGCATGCTTACTCTAACTTTCCTACGGTCCCGGGTATATGGACGGGTGTTTTCCAGAGTTTGCGTCGGTTTTTATTTATTTATTTACGTTCCCTCCACGCAGCGTTGCCTGAACGCGGCATGCTCCTTGTGTACATTCTTCAGGTGCCCTATCAAATGTGTTGTGTTGAAGCATTTAGATGACGTTCCCCACGACGTGCTTCAGTTGTGCAGACTGCAAATAACTTAGGTGTTGTTTGTCCGCAAAATAGTCCCACACCAACGACGTTTTTTTTCAGATTGAAAAAAACTTTTATTGGCCGTCAGATAGTTACAGTAGTACGCCACAAGACACGTGACAAGGCTAAAAATAAACGAGCTTTTGGATTCATACGCGACGGCGACGCGGAGTAAAAGTCTTTTGCGGAGCCGATCGATGACGTCGTTGAATTGTGACATGAAAGCCGATCGGCCGATCAGCATAAAATGCTA
>NC_084511.1:14206482-14223982 GCF_024500385.1 Phyllopteryx taeniolatus | reverse complement strand
ACTTTACCTTTTCAGTGTTTATACACAACTGCTTATTTTAAACTTTTTGACTCCATGTGTACAAATAATTGATGTGCACATTTTTATTTTCCGATGTTTTATTGCTTAAATAATGTGACATACAACAGGTTTAAATGGCATCAAAAATAAGTGTCATAATTGACTCTTGTGTATTGCTACTTATTACTGAATCGATATCGTAGCATTTAAATCAATCTCGAATAAAACTGAATTGCAACTGCAAAAAAATGCAATTGAATTAGAGAATTGCAACCTCAAAAATCAAAATCAAATCGTGAGGTTCTTAACAATGCTCAGCCCTATATGAAGTATAATACCAACTTGAACAATGCGGGGTTTGGTAACTCCAGCAAGATGGCTTTTTTTTTTTTCCTCCAAAGTAGTGCTTTTGGAGATGCTAGGTTTCTGCCCGACAGTGATGATATGTAGCTTGTGATTTCTGCATATTTACTAACTCTGCATGATTTTCTTAGTAAGTAGAGCTGTATAAGAAGTCGGAACTGATGCTTACACGTCACATTCTTGCAAATATGGACTCTCGCAAGAGTAAAAAGCCCCAAAATGGCGGCTCCATAAGAAAACAGCTAGAATAAATACTTTAAAGAATTTAGTAAATTGATATACACACATAAAATATAACAAAGTTTTCACAACTAGAGTTTAGTCCCTCTCTATGTTTCATAACATGTTGTGCAAAAGTGTGCACACACAAACAAAAAAATCTCTCTTTCCTTCTGGTGCTAGGAGATCAGAAAAAAAATATCCAGGTGAGAAGAGAAAATATTGCGTTATGTAAAGGTTGTCCTTGGAATCACTCGTGGTCTTGAAAGAGCATCAATGTATCACCACTCAAGTGACATTTTCCATCGACGCTCCCAGCGCTGATGAAATAAATGGCTCTTTTTGTGCTGCTTCCAGTGAGCATGTGTGTTTCCAGAGTCAGATGTCGGGGATTAGAGGGTCATGGGGAGGAGGCATGTTTTGTGTCTGATGTCGCCATGGAGTTTGCAGGTGTCGCCGGCAGAGGACCGCCCAGGGTGCTCATTAAAAAGCGTGCGTGCTCATCTTGGGCTCACTAAAGATAACACCGACACCTCTGCATGCTCATGGGAGCTGAGGGGAAAGGGGCGCCTTCATTTGTGTTGGACTGTGTGGGAGGCGTGCATGCCGTGCGTGCGTGTGTGTTTGTGAGTCAGTGTTTTTGTGCGAGAAATGCAACAGTTGTTCAGGAGGCGTGAGGGATTGTACAGAGTAGGGGGGGGCTGGCTCTCTGCAGAGTGTGTGGTCAGTGTTGCTGATCATGGTGAGATTATTATTGAAGCTGTACTCATTATGCCATCGTTTCAATATCATGTGCGTGTTTGCAGCCATTTTGATTTGGGCAAACTTGGGTTTCTTTTGTTTTTGTTTTGTTTTGGTGGGACAGGGTAAAGTGAAAGAGCGCGGCAACCATGAAAAGCTCCTCGCCACGGCGGGCAGCTTGTACGCCGACCTGTGGAACACCCAGAACAGCAGAATCCTGAACAGCAACAACAGCTCCAGCCGGCCGCTGCCTGAGCGACTCTCCCAGAAGGAGGAGGAGAGGAAGAAACTGCAGGAGGAGATCCTCAACAGTGTGAAGGGCTGTGGGAACTGCTCCTGCTGAGAGAAGCTGTCACCTCCGAGTGTCGTTACCATCCCCGCACAGATGGCGTAAACTGGAGTCCCCAGTCTGTGTGGTGTTTGAGGAGGGGAAAGGGGGGGTGCGGCCCCATTATGCATCCTAGCCATGCCTCCAGTGATGCGGCCATGCTTCCTTTTCCTCCCGCTTCTCCTTCTCATCTGAATAAAGGCTCTCGCTGGCCAAGTTGAGTAAGGAGCTTAACAGATACTGGACGGTCTCCAGAGCTTCTATATGTCAGTTTCCTCAGCTGAAGCCAAGAATAAGAGACCTTGTATATCACATATGTGCACGCTAGACATCTGCTGAACAACATGGTCACATCCACTTCTTTGCTTTGCATGCATTGGGCTTTTATTGACATCTTTCTTCGCATTGGAAACAGCGGAGATTACACGTATTGATGCACATATGATCTCCATACCGACACTTTGTAGGGCTTGATTTTTTTTTTTTTTTTTTTTTTTTTTTTTTTTTACATTACTGGTAATTTAACCTGATTGTTGTTTTTTTAAAATAAGTGTCTATATAGATATATTTCTATGTGTTGACAATTCATATCCATTTTATTTCCTGTGATTGTTTATTCACAACTTCAAATGTCACAGCCTTGAGCGAAATGTTTAATCGTTGCGATTGTCCCCATTGAATTAATCAACTATAGGTGAATGTGTGGAGTTGCGAGCACACAAAACTGTCTCCCGAGTGAATTAGCAGAATGTCACGGCTGGATCGGTGTAAAAATAACACTGCAGGAATAAATGATGAATGTTTTTTACCACAGTGTGAGCCACGTTCCAAGGTTTCCTCTGGGAACATTTTGCAGTAATATCATTGAGCCTTGACACGGCTATTGTGACGAGAGTCGTCTTTATTTTAACTGCATTTAAATGGGCGTATTGATCAGAACGCATTGAAGGTTTTGCATTAGTAATATTTAAAAACTGACATGCATGTCCTAAGTTTCAGAGGACTGCTTTGCTTGTGATGTGCACACAGTTTGAATCTCTGCTGGTATTGTTTCTGTTAATAAAATTGTGATGTTCTTCTATAAACCCATCTTGTCTTGCACAGTGTGATCACAAGACTGATGTATCAGGTACTATCGGATTGGGTTGAGCTTTTTAGCTTTCAAACTTTGAAGACACTGTAAACGCTATTTTGTTCTTAATACCTTATATACATTTGAAGATGATTGCTGAAAACATGCAAATACTGAACTGTGTAATACTCAATTCTGGAGATGAAGCATAAAAGGTTTTCGCCATTTCAATTTTTCAGATTTTTTTGGGGGGGAGGGCATGACTAAAACGTGTTAAAAAAGTGTGATGCACTTTGGTGTCTGGCATGAGTCCTCCAGTGGCATGGAAAAGCCCTGTGACAACCTGGTAGGATATATTTTTGCAGGTTAAAGTAGTTCTCTTTAGGTATAAGAGATATTTGATGAAGTAGCATTCATTTTTCCAGGTCATAGTGGTATTTGGCAGCTGAGCGGGGGGGGCATGGTTTCAGCGCACTCAGTCGACATGCCCGCAGCGTTGAAGAGCGGAGAAGACAGCTCGATTTAAATAAATAAAATAAAAATAGGATTTTGAAGCCTCATTTTATCTAATGTACATGGTGATTTGTTTAATCATTCAAATTTGACAGGGTTGTTAACAACACCTCTCTGTTGTGTGTCAAATTTGGAAGATTTACTGTATTTTCACTTTACAGCAGTGGTAACCAACCTCTTTAGGCCCAAGATCCCTTTTTTTTCTTTCACAAAATGTAAACTGAGATCTACCACTGCAATATCTTCTGGAAAAAAAAACACTTGCCACTTTTGACAGGACCAATGCATACATACACATAGAGATAAGTAGTCTGACCCTGAGCAATTAAAAAATAAGTATACCAATGTAGCCGAGTAACAAATGCCAATATGTTGGATTGAACGTAAAATGTAAATAAATCGATTCAACAGGGACATGAAATGGCTGCTTTTAGTATCGTCTCTTCAATACACAATAATTCAAGCAAAATTCAGAAAAAAAAATTCTCAAATGTAGGAATAATAAATAAGTGCAATGCCCAACTTGTCCTCACCTCGAGGTCTGGCATTCAAGTCAACATCACTTTGAAGTTCAATCATCTCCATGTTCACGCTAATGTAAAGACCTCCTGCGTTTTCCCTGACAGCTCTTCTCTGTCAGTGTTGTGGAAATTGGGTTTAATACAAAACCAACTCATTGGCTCATGCTTTGTACCTCCACAAATCTATGGACAAATTCTGTTACTAATTTGTTCAGACGCGCACATCATTGTTTGGGATGGAAATAATATTTATCTCTGAGGTTGTGCACACTTTGAATTCTTGCTTTAATTTCATTTTTCTTTTTAAAGTCAGCAAACAAGGGGTATTGAAGTCAACTCGCCATCGTTATGGTTTCTTGTGCTCATAGCCAGTAAATGGCTAACTCGGAAAGATGTTGCTGTTGGCGCGGCGAAAAGCGATTCGTGCGCTTTAGTCTTTGTTGCGACTTCACCCACAGTTGAGTGAATAAGTGTCTCAGAAGAAGCTGTCATGAGAACTATGCTCCTGCTCGAGGTTTTGTTTATAGATGCACACAGCATTTGAATATGAGGCATATCGTCTTCCCATTTGATGACGTGAAGAGGAATTTGCTTTCCCATTCGTGATGGAAATAATGCACCGACAGTATGTCTTTGTGTGTGTTCTTTTTGCTTTGCTTTTTTTTCTTTTTTGCTGCAGCAGATCAATCCGACTACCTCTGTGAAGTTTGCAGACACACTAGCAGCGTAACCTTTTTGTGCTTTTCAAAATCTAAACTAAGAAAAAATGTATTTTTTCTCTTTTTAAATTACGCGTGGGTTTCATTTTGAAAAAGACTGGATCTACCGTGATGGGCATGGAGAGCTACCTGTCAATCGCGAGCGATGTGTTGGTTAACCCCCCCCTTTACAGGGACTTTTCTGGATTGTTCTAACCAAAATGGCAAAGGTAAAAAAAAATTGCTGTAACAAAACGTATTAGTTTGGGTTAGGTAAATAAACAATATACAGTTTAATCTTAACTAGAGGTGCAACAATTAATTGATTAATCGAGAATTTCATCAATTATCAATTATGCCTGGGTCCTGGAGGGTCAGCGATGTCCCGCACTGGTTGAGTCCCCTGCTGGACGGGCTCGCCGACTCGGCCCCCCTCCACCCCTTCCTCCATGTGCCGGTTCAGAAATTCCGCACACCAGTTGACTAACATGCATGTGATATGGTGTTCATTTACTAATTCAGTAAGTTCGATAGACACACTATAGGCTTGAATTACTTGAGCTGGGATCACTAACAACAACACAGGTTATACTAACATCAACTCACAGGTTCTTACAGGTGTTTAGACACTAACAAAGAATCCCACCGCACCACTCGTTAGTGGCACTGCCTTGCTCATTTCGCCACATCCTGTCCTTTCCTGCCCTTTTCCGTCCTCACTTGTTCTCTTGGTTAGTTATTGGATGTCGTCACCGGATGTCCCCCCCCCCCCCCCCCCCCATCTACAAATGACTGATGTAATGTTACTTGTGTTCAAATATCTACACTGTCCCACTATTGTTCTGATGTGGTTTGCACCCCTAGTCCCCTTATCCACTCTATCCCCCTGTCTGTCCCCTAAAACCCTTTTCTGTCCGGCTGCATTTTCAATAAACATCAGAATAATAACGAAATCTAAAATTAAGCAGAGGGAGTATTTCAAATTCCCCTGTTGCACAGCAAAACTGTTCCAGCACAAAGGCATACAGATCCACCATTCTGAAAGGCCATCCAGCTGAACAGGACAGATTTTTAAAAATAAATAAATTTGAGCCACTCAACAGTAAATATTCTCAGATTTCTGTAGTCCTCCATCAAAGCAGACTGATTATCTTCGTGTTTAATAAAATAAGACATTTACAAACATCTGCTTTTGCTTTTGAATACAATGATTGACATTTTTGCCTGTTTCCTGACATGTTACGGACCTACGGAAGCGTATTGCTGCCGCACCAAAAAAAAAAAACGTTATAATGTGATACGTTTCATGTTATAACGTGATATGGTTCACGTTCTAATGTGATAAATGACACGTTATAACGTGAAGAATTTCATGTTATAACGTGAAAAGTTTCACATTATAATGTAATACGTTTCACGTTATAATGTGAAACTTTCACGTTATAACATGAAACGTATCACGTTATAACGTGATAATGAACCTTTTTTTTTTTTTTTTTTTTTGGTGTGGCAGCCATACTCTTCCGTACGGACCAAACCCGTAACTGAATTATAATTTATTTATGTTTGTGCATTGTCTGCACTGTCAATTTGAAATAATTTTTTTAATGTTTAAATGTTTTTTAATCCGATTACTTGAAGAAAAAACAAACAATAATTGACCGATTAATCAATTTACAAAATAATCCCTTGTTGCAGCCAGAGGTGGACTGGCATATGGGGAAACCGGGGATCGTCGTTAGTGTCAGTCCGCCACCAGAAGTGGTGCAAATTTGAGTTTCAAATTAAGAATCAAAACCTGAAGTGCTCTGTTGGATACTCGAACGTTGCTAGGTTAACATCGATTTGCTTTGTAAAGTGTACTTATTGATTCTGTTATGTGTGCTTGCCTATTTGTACTTGTTTGTCCTTTTCTCTTTGAAAGCCACACCCACACGACTAAACATATGCACGAAGAGAGAGGAATTGTATTAGTGGGGAAAACTGAAGTAACGGAGAAAAAGTCACACAAATGTTGAATTTGCAAGTATTTTCATTAGAGCAAGGGCTGTGCTATTAAATTTGGGTAGCTTAAGCATTTTTTTGTGTCTTGTTCATTTGCACGCTTGGTACCGTAACAGTGGTCGGCCAATAACCAAGATGTTTTACCAAGATATTGTCATGAACATGGTTAGGGCGACGGCGAGGAATGCAAGGCAAGAACATGGTGGACCCAATTGCAGGGAAGCAGGGAGGCAAGGCAGGAGTGCGGGAATCTCAAAATAATAATATTTAATTCCAAAAACAAAGGAAAACAAAGATCATGAAAAAGTCTAAATGCTAAATTAACAAAGTCCAAAATCTAAACACAAAGTAACAAAGAAACACTTGAGTGAACCCAAAACAAGAAACAAGACATGACTGGTGAAATACCTGAGCGACAATGACATGGCAAGACATGTGACAACGACAATGAACCGACGAGAACTGAAAGAAACCAGGGAACTAAATACAAACAAATTGACGGGACAACGAGGAACACCTGGACAAGACGAGTGGCTAGAGAGAGCTGATTGGTCGACAAAGTAGACGAGAACAGGTGGACACAACAACCTAATGAGCACACGACAAACATGGAACACAGGAAAACATTGAACAAAACTAAACACAACCCAAACCAAAACACAGACCATGACAGTACCCCCCCTCTAAAGGAACGGATCCCAGACGTTCCCCAAACAACAACCAAAAAGACATCAACCCAGGGTGGGCGGAAGGGGGCCTGGAGGAGGGTACAGAGTCCACCCCTCAGGTCAGTCTGGTGGCCATCCAGGCCACCCGAGGTGAGGTGCTTGGCTGAGCGGTTCAGGAGGTCGTCCAGGACGCCAAGCACCAGGGTCTTTACAGGGCCATTCAGGCGGACGGCCACGGTGCCGAACCCAATGGTAATGCAGGGGCCAGGCAATAGGGTTGGGTGGCGGCCGCTGGACGAGCGCCGCCGGAGCATGGTCGGGTGGCGGCCGCTGGACGAGCGCCGCGGGCACGTGGTCGGATGGCGGCCGCTGGACGAGCGCCGCCGGAACGTGGTCGGATGGCGGCCGCTGGACGAGCGCCGCCGGAGCAGGGTCGGGTGGCGGCCGCTGGACGAGCGCCGCCGGAGCAGGGTCGGGTGGCGGCCGCTGGACGAGCGCCGCCGGAGCAGGGTCGGGTGGCGGCCGCTGGACGAGCGCCGCCGGAGCAGGGTCGGGTGGCGGCCGCTGGACGAGCGCCGCCGGAGCAAGGACGGGTGGCGGCCGCTGGACGAGCGCCGCCGGAGCAAGGACGGGTGGCGGCCGCTGGACAAGCACCGCCGGAACAAGGACGGGTGGCGGCCGCTGGACGAGCGGCGCCGGAGCAAGGACGGGTGGCGGCCGCTGGACGAGCGCCGCCGGAGCAGGGTCGGGTGGCGGCCGCTGGACGAGCGCCGCCGGAGCAGGGTCGGGTGGCGGCCGCTGGACGAGCGCCGCCGGAGCAGGGTCGGGTGGCGGCCGCTGGACGAGCGCCGCCGGAGCAAGGACGGGTGGCGGCCGCTGGACGAGCGCCGCCGGAGCAAGGACGGGTGGCGGCCGCTGGACGAGCGCCGCCGGAGCAAGGACGGGTGGCGGCCGCTGGACGAGCGCCGCCGGAGCAAGGACGGGTGGCGGCCGCTGGACGAGCGCCGCCGGAGCAAGGACGGGTGGCGGCCGCTGGACGAGCGCCGCCGGAGCAAGGACGGGTGGCGGCCGCTGGACGAGCGCCGCCGGAGCAAGGACGGGTGGCGGCCGCTGGACGAGCGCCGCCGGAGCAAGGACGGGTGGCGGCCGCTGGACGAGCGCCGCCGGAACATGGTCGGATGGCGGCCGCTGGACGAGCGCCGCCGGAGCAAGGACGGGTGGCGGCCGCTGGACGAGTGCCGCCGGAACATGGTCGGGTGGCGGCCGCTGGACGAGCGCCGCCGGAGCAAGGACGGGTGGCGGCCGCTGGACGAGCGCCGCCGGAGCAAGGACGGGTGGCGGCCGCTGGACCAGCGCCGCCGGAGCAAGGACGGGTGGCGGCCGCTGGACGAGCGCCGCCGGAACATGGTCGGATGGCGGCCGCTGGACGAGTGCCGCCGGAGCAAGGACGGGTGGCGGCCGCTGGACGAGCGCCGCCGGAGCAAGGATGGGTGGCGGCCGCTGGACGAGCGCCGCCGGTGCGGGAGCCTGGCGCAGCTGCAGAGGAGCCGGAACGGGAGCTGCAGTCGCTTCCTCAGCCTGCCGCCATTGAGGTGTGGGAGTAGAGGGTACGGGAGTGGAAGAGTGCACAAGGTCTCGGGAAGGTGAACTAGGAAAAATGGCTGGTACTGAACATGGCTTGGGGGCAGGTTTGACTAGACGTGACTTAATTGGAGCCGTGGAACAACGTGTGGGAACAGGTGAAAAATCAAGTGATTTGTGAACAGGGGGGAAAAAACGAGGGGGCAAAATTTGACCTTTACTTGGGCGCCTCCGTTGGCCACCACGCGGCGGTCCCGGGTAGATGGCCAAACGGGTGCCCAAGAAAAGGTCAGAGGGAAAGGATTTGGACTCACTGGGGTTGGAAACGTGGAAACGTGACAAAAACTGACGAGGACGGGATAACCTAGGGAAGGAACCAGAAAAATCTAAATCTGTGTCAGAGTCAGAATCCGACAGGAGGTTAACTAAATCAGGGCCATCTTCACAATCAGAAAAATCTGAATCTAAAGAAACATGTGGATGTACAATAGTAGAGCATGGTGAATAACTAGGACAAGTGGGTGGACCCGAGGAAAAGGACAGAAAAGACTGAATGATAGGGCTTACTGGAGGAGGGTAGGTATGGATGGCAGGCTGAGGACGGTGGGAGGCAGTTTGGTGGCGTCCAGGGTGACGCCATGTTCTTCCCGCTGGGTCCTGTTCTGGTCGGTTCATTCTGTCATGAACATGGTTAGGGCGACGGCGAGGAATGCAAGGCAAGAACATGGTGGACCCAATTGCAGGGAAGCAGGGAGGCAAGGCAGGAGTGCGGGAATCTCAAAATAATAATATTTAATTCCAAAAACAAAGGAAAACAAAGATCATGAAAAAGTCTAAATGCTAAATTAACAAAGTCCAAAATCTAAACACAAAGTAACAAAGAAACACTTGAGTGAACCCAAAACAAGAAACAAGACATGACTGGTGAAATACCTGAGCGACAATGACATGGCAAGACATGTGACAACGACAATGAACCGACGAGAACTGAAAGAAACCAGGGAACTAAATACAAACAAATTGACGGGACAACGAGGAACACCTGGACAAGACGAGTGGCTAGAGAGAGCTGATTGGTCGACAAAGTAGACGAGAACAGGTGGACACAACAACCTAATGAGCACACGACAAACATGGAACACAGGAAAACATTGAACAAAACTAAACACAACCCAAACCAAAACACAGACCATGACAGATATAGAGTTTTAAATTGATTGATGGATTAACTGGGTTTGTCACAAGGCGATGCTGCTGTAATCCTGACGGACACAGAATCAGTGGATCCTTCTTTAATAATAGGAAATAATAAAAACCAACATTCAAGTAAAATGTCACCCCGAGCGTGATGAGCCCTCCGCCACCTCTTGACGCATGAAAATCGACTTTGATAAAGTCTCTCCCTTAAAAGGAAATCAAGTGCACGATTACTGTCTGGATGGCTCTCCTTTCATGCGTTAGATGTCCAGGCACATGAGATGATGGTAACGACGTCCTTCTAATATAACCCAGGAAGAGATTATGAGACACTTCATTAGCGACTCCCAACAGTGACTGCCCCTTAAAGGTGACTCGCTAATTATACAGTGAGCATCGTTCACTATGATCTGCTCCGGTTTGTGTTTGATTTGCTCAAGGACATAACACGCAGAAGCGTTGCTGTTTAGCGAGCTTGTGAGGGTGGCTCTTGCTTTCTGGTTATATTCGAAACAGTCACAAAATCTGTTGTTTCACGGCCCTTTTTCCATACTGTGAGCTGTACCTCTCCATTTAGTCACGAGGCAATGACGGAGCCAGCTCTATTTCGCATGCGCCGTTCTGCACACTACGACGACCGGTACATTACATCCGTAATGTGGACCACCAGACCCTCATACACACTGTGAGAAGGTCACGAGAGGACAGATTTCCCAAATTGTGCTGTGCAGAAGGGATGATATCCTCCTCTTGATCCCATCTTTCTGCCAATATAGCACTAATCCAGTGGTTGTCCAACCTTTTACACCAAGTACCACCTAAATAATACACACCTCTCCAAGTACCTCCATCATAACAAACTTTAAAATAGAGTAGCGTATTAGGACTAAGGGTCAGTCAAAAAACAGACAGCAGTTTTATTTAGAAGTATGTTAAATATTATTGTAATCCACTGTGACTTTGTGTGCAGTTTGAATAATAACACTGCGCTTAAGCTGTATATGATTCAATTCAAATGTATTGCACATAAAGGTTAAAGACCCTGTAAAGTGAATTCAGAGATGTGTTTATTAAAGCAATGGTGTCTTGACATATGATTGACTCAATTTTCAAGTTTATTTAAATACAAGTCATCGTTCGGCTAATTTGTGACTTTTTCTTGCAAGCGCAGACTTGCTTGAGCGCATTGAACTCAACTCACTTCACAATAAACAACATAAGAAAGATGCTAGACGAAGTAGCATCCATTTTTCAATGGGGCGTGGTTTCATGCATTCAGCGGACACACCCACAGCGTTTGAGAGCAGAGACAAAAATGTTATATACTTGGCGATGATTTTAATCATTCAAATTTGGCAGGCTTGTTAACAACACTTCTCTGTGGTGTGTCGAATTTAGAAGACAGTTTCACTTTACGGGGACTTTAAATAACAAATATTTGAATACAAGTTTAGAAACAAACAGTTCTCAAGGATTCCATGCGAATGCATTGTGCTTTAAAGTTAAATACAATTGTACTTAGGCTTTTCAACTGTGCTTAGGATTCTTTCCTGTACCACTAGAGGGAGCCCGCGTACCACACTTAGAGAATCACTGCGTTCATCATTCGACAATTGTGGTAATTCGTGGATGGATTTGGAGTGTAAAGATCTGGACCCCAGCTCTTATAAAACCTGTTTAGAGGTGATAAACATTCCCAACCCCTCCCACTGTCTGTTACTGAAGTCCCCCGTGGTCTCCTTTGTCTCTTATCCTGAAAGTAGGAGGCGATCCTCTACACCAGACAGCCAGCTCACACCCATCCCTCCTCAGTGAGACTCGTAGGCCTTTGTGGCCAAAGGCGTCTCAGCCATAATAAATATGCAACAGTGCCTCACAGAAGGTATAGTTATTTCCACCGTTATGTGTGGGAGTGTAAATTTATGTGCGTAATCCTTGTGCATGACATCAATGCTCCTGGTCAGAATGAGAATGAATATTCACACAGTGATGCGCACGTGAGGATGATCTTCCTAAAGTAAAAAAAAATACTGATACATATTGTGTTGCATATTATTGTGGAAATGCTAATGTATATGGTTGTTTTATGTTAATTTTTATACACTATACCAATTACTTAAACAGGTTTTCAAGTTATGCTCAGCAGTTTCAAGAAGTCCATGAAGAGTTTATGCCTCCATTTTAATTTGAGGATGTGAGAATTGCCACTCGGAGCTGCCGTTTTGGTGGGACAGTACAGTGGTGCCGTGAGATTCTACAACCCCAATTCCAAGGAAGTTGGGACGTTGTGTTAAACATAAATAAAAACAGAATACAATGATTTGCAAATCATGTTCAGCCTATATTTAATTGAATACACTACAAAGACAAGCTATTCATGTTAACTCCTTAAGCATATTTTTCCTCTAATTTGTCTCATCTGTGTAACTATGAAACAAAAATCCCCAGACATACTAAAATTCAAATGTTTAAAAAAATGATAACAATAAGCCAAAATACAGCTACTAATCCTTTTATGTTTGACAACCATGGAGCATACAAGCTACTTAGGTACAGTAGGTAAAGGTAAGTTGGAGAGAATCGTTTACACCTACAAAAGATATGCCGGGCTATCGTAGCATGTCACACATGAATTTTGTGCGTATTTACAGCATATTTTAGTTGTTCATCTTTCTTAGAAAGTTGAGGTTCCACTTGAGTTTTAAATGCAAAATTAAAACCTTTCTTTGAGCTAACCACAAAACAAAATCGACTGACACTTCAAGATTAAAGCGCTCTTTATTGTCTTGTACATGAATACACAAAATTTGTCCTCTACCTGAACCAGTGAATGAGTGAGCTAGCTCACACGATGGCTCACTTGACGCAATTAATTGTTGTAATATGAACTGGATACTGTTTGTTTTCTATGGCATATTTACATTTTTACGTTTTATCTCACCAGAACTTTGTTTTTCGTATGTTTATTATTGTGTAGTTGTTGATCTAAAGTGTGACAGTGTTGTCCGGAAAAATTAGATTGCGTAAACAAACAAAAAAGAGGCTACACAAGAAGTGATGATGCACGCGTTAAATAGCTTTTTTAGACCCTTTTACGTATAATGTAGCGCCGCTGCCTGTTGAATCCTACTAAAATCATCACATCACAAGTGCCTGCTGTGTTTTTTTCCCACAAGAGTTGCTCCATTATTCACCGTCTACCGAGCAGCTCAAGGGTTTACGCCGAGATAGCATCATTACCATCACTACTATGTGTCAAATTCAATTTAGGCCCAGGAGTGTTTTAATCGGAAATAACTCAGCAGTTAGAGCCGATTTTTACATAACTTATAGGACATTTCACACCAACTGTCAGTGTTGGTGAGTGTCAGATTTACATTTTTTCCTTTTGCCTTTTATTCTCCATTTCTCGCTGCAAGAATTTCAGCTGAGCTTAAATGAGCCATCCTGTTGGCAATTTATGGTCCAGGGGTGTTCCTTCCCCTTTTGAGCTTATTTGACCACTTGAATAGACTAGATGCCAGGAAAACTACAATAATCTATATGAATATCTGATTATGTTTTTTCAGGTTCAGCTCGCTAAGCATCAAACTGATTAATTGCCATAGTGGATTGTGCTATCTTTTTTGGCCTTTTTTAAATGATGTGTGTTAAAGTAGCAGTTGTTTGACGGTTTATAATTACCCTAGCATCTAAGCAAATTTCCATTAGTCCATCTAAGCCATTTTGCCTTCTATAGAGACCTTCACGTTCCGGGGAATTGCAGTCTGTCAGGACCTGAAGTGGGAGTCGGGATGTTTTATTTTTTTTACCCACGTCAAACGTACACATGGCCACTTGTTGTCAGGCAGAGTTAATAACTGCACATAGACCATTCGAATTTTTTTTTCCATATGGCAGCCACGCCTTCTCGCCTGCTGACATTGCTGAATGACAAACTAGGGGGTAACGTCCTAGTACCCCTAGTCCAGTGTGTCGTGGCACATTAGTATGCCATGAGCGATCTTCAGGTATGCCGTGGTAAATTATCAAATTTTACTGAACTGCTCAAAAACGTATTCACTTACAAGAAATAATGTATCTTTGTTCCTCTATTTATGCCAGTGAGGCATAGTGACAGACAGAACAAATAAATGCTCTTCTATTAGATTGCAGGAAGTACATACAGTAATTACTGTGAATCTACTTTTTGTGACATTTGTGACATGCATGCAGCAACAGTGAATCAAACAGATGTACACAAAAGAAATGACTCCAAAAACAACACCATAAGTGTCATGATCCATGCCCAGCAGTTGCTCTTTTGGAGCTTGGGTGGCACCGTGTGCCTTGTCTCTCCCTCTCCCCCTCTGTCGCCCTAGCAATCAGCATCACCTGTGCAGCACACCTGTCTTCAAGCAGCACTGATTACTGCCTGCATTTAAAGCATCCTGCAGCCTTCACTTGTCTGTGACTCACACGCCGACCATTGTACTTCCAGTTTTTTTGTGGTATGATTGTAACTATCCTGCGACCTGCCACTGTACTCACCCGATTGTGTTCTTCCCCGTCTCCATTGTTCCTCCTGTACCTTCCTCGCCTCACTGCTTGCTCCAGCCGCGCCGCCAAGCCGCTCCACCTGCTCCCGCTCCCGCTTCCTGCTCCCTGCTCGCTCCTTGTCCTGCCGGTCCACCACCCCGGCTCGGATGTCCTTACCCTGTGTCAACCTGCAATGAACCATTCTAAAGCTACTCCCTCCACCTCAGTCTGCTCTTGGGTCCAATTCAACTCTCATCGTGACTATAAGGATTATGAGAGGTTTGTTTTTACTCAATAGTTTCACACCTAAATCACTGCTCTGTATTACATACAAAAAATAATATTTGATGAAGTAAAACTGTGCCGTAAAATGTTGCCATTGCATGAAACTAATCAGTTTGACATTGACTGAAGCTCCTGTTTTGATCTTTGGTGAATGAAAAGCCAAAGGTGATATCGGTCTCACTTAGCAGTATTGCAATGTTATATTTATTTAGTAAGGAACAATTAATGTGGAGTAATTTGTGAAACTTGGCACTGGTGTAAAAAGAATTTTGGGTCTGTGAGGTGACGTTGTGAGACAGCTGTGTGGGCGTCACATTAGGACAGCTTGTTAGTGAAGTTGTTGCTGAGAAATACAGAACATGTGTCATTATTTCCACTCCAGGAATCTTTATTTTGGTCCAACTGATTCGGTGTACATTTATAATAGTTGATAAACTGATGACAATGACAAGTTTGCATTGAGTCTTCAACTGCAGTTGATAGTTTCAGCAAGATACAAAGTTTTGGGATAACATTCGATTGTCTGTTAATGTAATTAATACCTGAAGGATATACTAACTTTGCAAAGAATAAAGGTTTTGTTGTTAAATTCTACAGTGACAGTATGCCTGCACATCATTTATTCATAATTACACAATGTCACTTAAATTTCAGTGTCAATAGATATTTAAAGTTTCCTGCATCATATTACATGCAAATTAGCTTGTCAACTTTTAAATTAAGCTCCAAGCTTATCTAATACTTATATGATGAAGACAGCAAAAATATATATATTTTGGGCTTGTGGTTACTATGGAATCATTGTGGCAATTGTGTATTTTTTTTCTTCTTGCAATAAACAGCTGTAAAGCAACCAAAGGTTCCACACTAAGTAATTTGAAACGTGTTAGTGTCAGACATAAAAATAAATTGTACTGTATTTGCCATGCATGCATGTGCTGAGATAAGATGAGCTCTATTAAGAGAAACACCATTGTGTGCAGTTATACAGTATTTTATTTTATTTATTATATATATTTTTTTTTTTTGTCGTCCTGTTCGGCTGTTAGGTCAAGCAGAATGGAAAATCTGTATCCCTTTCATGCCGGAACAGTTTTACTGTGTCACAGTGGAGTTTTTAAGCTTCCGCTGTGGTATTATAATTGAGGTTTATTGAGAATCAGACTTGATCAGTCGAACAGAAAAAAAATCTAAAAGGGAGAGAGAAACAAAGCACTAATTGTAAACAGGATGAGAGAAGTAAATCATTACATTATCTACAACAATGAAACGTTAAATATGAGTGTTGCATGGGGCTGTAGTGCTACACCCTGTGAGGGAAGGACAGGATAAGATGGAACAGGACAAGGACAGGAGAAGAATCATGCAGGACAAGTGTCGTGAACCCAGCTGTACAACTGAAGTGTGGCGGCATTAATTATATGAATTATAAAAGTCTACAGGATGAGAGTACAAGTGAGGGGATACACAAGCAATTTGCATATTCATGAGTTATTTGTTGCAGTAAGTGGGTGACCCCACACCCAGTGAAAGAGTCCCAGGGGTGTGTGTCTGCCGATACATGCAAGTGAATTGATACCATTTTACATGCACAAAGACTGACAGAAGTGTCCTGTAATTGCTGTGGCTGAGGACGCCACCCAATCGATCGAGGGGCCGGGTCCACCCGACCGCAGCCCGGCGGATGGGACCGAGGGATCCAGGGCGGGCTGCCGGCCGCACCGAGGCGCTCCGACAACCGGCCACCCGGTGGGGGCTGCAGGGTCCCAATGCTACCCCTACCAGCCATACCGCCCCACACACCCCGCCAAGCCGCAGGGCCCACAATGCAGCCGGTCCCCGCCCAGTGAGTGTCCCTTGTTTGTTGGAAAGGAGAGCGGATAGGGGCACCCGACAAGGGAATGATAAAGGGGGGTTGGGGTTGTGCAGTCATTGCCCCACCCACCGCCCCCCAGAGAGGTGTATGTGGTGCATTAAAATCTGGAGAGGTCAGTGAGTCGAGGGGGTAGGGGCAGGGCTACCAGGCACTACTGCCTAACAGCCAAACCCCCCCCCCCCCCACGACCCACCGCCCCCCCAGAGAGGTGTATGTGGTGCATTAAAACATGGGGCGTGTGTGTGATGCATTTAAAATCCAGGGGGGCAGGCAGGGCGGAGGGGCAGGGCGCACGGACCGGGAAACAGCACAGACGTGCTAAAATCCGATCCCACACATACCAGTCCCCCAGGAACGCTTTGAAATGTGTATGTGCTCAGATGTGTTTAGTGAGGAAAAATATATACAGTGAATGGTGGGAGCGTGTGCTAAGTGAGTGATTAAGAGTCATGGCTCCTGCAGATCGGGCCCATTAGGCCGGACAACCACCGACGAAGAGGGCCGTCCCTCCCAGACCCGCAGCACCAACAACCCCCCCCCCCCCCCTCCCACACACACAGACACAGCCCCGCCAGCACCCACTACCCGCCCCTGAGCGTGGGAGGTGGACCCCACCAAACAAGGCAGGGAAAAGAACCCCACAGCCCGCAGGGGACCAACCGGCTCCCCACGGGAGGAGGAAGAGGCGACCGCAGCGGGACGCAAGGAACGGAGAGTAGAAGAGGAAGCAGGCCGAGGAGCGACGGGGGCCCCACCGCCCCCACCAGCAGCCAGAGCGAGGGACCCAGGCGGGCGCCAGCCGGCACCGCCCCAGCACCCACAGAACATGGGCGAGTCACCATCACACCACCATTACTCCCCAGGAGGTCGCAACAGTGGTTCCCCCCCACCCCCGAGATTAGGAAGGAGTGGAAAA
>NC_084511.1:13481482-13581482 GCF_024500385.1 Phyllopteryx taeniolatus | reverse complement strand
ACTCAAAGAAGACACACTTTTTAAGCCTTGTTAGCGTTGTTGGAAATGCATGATCAGAATTGGCCACGTGGACCAGGAGTGTAAATCCACCCTAAGTACAACCTCACATCTGTTAACAACTGGTTGGTGTTAGCAGAACATGGTCATAAACCCTACTTGACTACCTGTAAACCCTAACCCTATAAAAATAAACAATCATCAATGATCTGCGATATTGCTTTTTGCCATCCTTCTTACTCAGAACCAGCCGCCAGCTGAGAAATTGAAGGAAGGGAGGAGGAGAGGGCCCATGAAGAAGAAGACCAAGCAAGAAGTGACCAAAGAGAGGGAGGATGAGTGTTTCAGCTGCGGTGACGGGGGCCAAATTGTGTCATGTAAGAAGTCCGGTTGCCCGAAGGTCTACCATGCTGACTGTCTCAACCTGGCCAAGAGACCTGCAGGCAAGTAGGGTGGTACAATATTGAGCAGGGGTGTTTCTAGACCACCTGGTCTAGAAATGTTGGTGCCTGCTCTTGGCGTCAATTAACGTGGGTGCCTATGCGTGTACTGCCGTGAAAATGTACTTGCCCCCTTCTCAAAGTCTTATTTTTTGGGGCATAATTTCCTCACTTTGATGTTTAAGATCATCAAACAAATGTAAAGATCAGACAAAGATCACCCAAGTAAACATTTGGAAAAGGTGACTTTATTTATTAAGAAAAAAAAAACATTTCAAAGTTACCTGGCCCTGTGTGAAAAAGTAATGGCCCCCTAAACCTAATAACTGGTTTGGCCACCCTCAGCAGCAATAACTGAAATCAAGCATTTTCTATAACTGACAATGAGCTTTTAATATCTATGTGGAGATATTTTGGCCCACTCTTCCTTGCAGAATTGTTTTAATTCAGCAACACTGAAGGGTTTTCGAGCATGAACGGCCTTTTTAAGGTCATGCCACAGCATCTCAATCGCATTTGAGTCCAATTACTTTTTCACACAGGGCCAGGTCACTTTGAATAGTTTTTTTTTTCCTCAACAAAAAGAAATCTACATTTTAAAAACATTTTATGTTAACATGGGTTATATTTGTCTGATATTTACGTGTTTGATGACCCTAAACATTAAAGTGGGGAAACTGTGTAAAAAAATAAGAATTTGAGAAGGGAAATGTTTTATCAACATGGGAGACTCATATAAACCAAGGCGGCAAAAAATTATATAAAAATCTAATTATATAGAATTGACCAAAATGATCATTATATCATTTCCAGGGCGATGGGAGTGTCCTTGGCACCAGTGTGACATCTGCGGTATCGAGGCGGCGTCTTTCTGTGAGATGTGCCCGAGCTCATTCTGCAAAGCACATCGCGATGGCATGCTCTTCATCTCCAAGCTGGATGGCAAGCTGTCCTGCAGCGAGCACGACCCTTGCGGGCCCGACCCCCTGGAGCCAGGCGAGATCCGTGAATACGTCCCCGACGTGACCGCCTCGAAGCCCATCTCCAATGCTGCGCCACTCGCTTCCTGTCCGGACTCGGGCTCCGGAGGTTCTGGCCCCACCGCCTCACATGGCTGTCGAGCTGATCCGGCCATTCGCAAGCTTCCTCCTCCTCGTCTCTACATAAACACCAAGACAGCTACCTCGAGCTTCATCCCCTCCAGCAGCTCTTCCCTCACAGACAGGACTGAAGAGAAAGCGTTTTCCAGCCCGACCTCCTCCAAGGATCAGAGCGAGGCTGGCGAGATGGAGGAGGGGGAGGTGTGCGGGTTAGAAGTAGACCTGGATGATGACAATGACGACGATGATGAAGCAGATGATGATGTGGGGGAGATAGAGTTAGTGGACGATGAGCCACTGTACGGAGACAGCCTAGAGGAGGACGAGGAGGATGCAGATGTGTATGACAGTTGGAGTTATAACGTGGCGGAAGATGCTGGCGATGAAGACCTCAAGGGGTATGACTCGAGCAGAGAAGACGATGGCAAGTGACCCTTAACAACATACTGTACTCAAATGCAACATTGCTTTCTCCTTGGTACAATATTGCCTTCTTATCCCAGACTGCTGCACTGACACTGGGGATGCGTATTGGTGCTAGGGCCCGAGGGGCGCATTCACTCAGTTTCATTTACTTGTGTTGATATTTGTTTACTTGTGTCTGGTGCTGTTAGCTTCAGTTATGCATTCTCTTAAACATTGTTTACATCTCTGACTTTTTTAAATAATGTTTTTAAATATGAAAAGTGAGACTTTATATCTGACAAAAATGTAACCATGAGGGCATTTTGTTGTGTTTACCTATTTTAATGATGCCAGAAAAGGAGCAAAAGCAAGAGTGGTCATTGGAATGCTCTCATGTCAATGTTTTTATGTAATACGTTGATCCAAATGCAAAAATAAACACACTGGAGTCATTGATTTTTATTTTATTTTTGTCCTGTTCAGCTGTTAGGTCAAGCAGAAAAGAGGATCTGTCTTCTTTTTTTATGCCATAACGGTTTTATGGCCACGTGATGTTTTTAAGCTGCCACTGTGGTTCTTTGTATTCTGATGGATATTGAAAATTTCAGTCGGATAGAACAAAGTTTTAAAGGGTAGTGACAGAAAAAAACAAAAGGGAGAGATGAACTAAATATAGGAAGAGAAGACAAAAGACAGGACATTAGCTGTAAGAAAGATGAGGAAATTAAATCATAATATCGAAACCGGAGACAAAAGCAGTTTTTATTTGTATATTTTTTTTTAGTTAACAAAATAAAAATCTTAAGTACATATTTTATACATATGTTGCATCCAGAAAGTATTCACAGCTTCACGTGTTGTTACATTATTTTTTCCCAATAAAAATTCTTTTTACATTTGTGACGTCGTGAGAAAGTTTTTTGTTTTTTCAATTTTGTCAATATATTAAATTACTAAGAAATCACATATGTAAAATATAATTAAATATTCATAGTGAAGTGACTAACTGATCCCACTACTTCAACGGTGCATTGTATTTTAAATGTTGCTGTATAATACATCCCCAACAGGCTAATTGGAAACAGGTGGGTGCCATGATTGGGTACAAAAGGAGCTTCCCTGAATTACTCAGTCATTTACAAGCAAAGATAGTTCACCTCTTTGTGAACAAGTGTGTGAGAAAATAGTCGAACATCCATCCATTTTCAACACCGCTTATCCTGGTTAGGGTCACAGGGTGCTGGAGCCTATCCCAGCAGACTTCGGGCGAAAGGCGGACTACACCCTGAACTGGTCGCCAGTCAGTCGCGGGGCACATATAGACACAGACAACCATTCGCACCCGCATTCACACCGTCACTGAGTGAGAACTGAACCCACGCTGGCCACACCAAAGTCAGGCGAGTGTACCACTACACCATCAGTGACTAATAGTCGAACAGTTTAAGGACAATGTTCCTCAAAGTACAATTGCAAGGAATCTAGGGATTTCATCATCTACGGTCCATAATATCATCAAAAAGGTTCAGAGAATCTGGAGAAATCACTGCATGTAAGCGGCAAGGCCGAAAACCAACATTGAATGCCTGTGACCTTCGATCCCTCAGGCGGAACTGCTTCAAAAACCGACATCAATGTATAAAGGATATCACCACATGGGCTCAGGAACACTTCAGAAAACCAATGTCAGTAAATACAGTTCGGCGCTACATCCGTAAGTGCAACTTGAAACTCTACTATGCAAAGCAAAAGCCATTTATCAACAACACCCAGAAACAGCGCTGGCTTTCATCTAAGATGGACTGATGCGAAGTGGAAAAGTGTTCTGTGGTCCGACGAGTCCAAATTTGTTATTGGAAATTGTGGACGTCGTGTCCTCAGGGCGAAAGAGGAAAAGAACCATCCGGACTGTTATGGATTCAAAGTTCAAAATCCAGCATCTGTGATTGTATGGGGCTGTGTTAGTGCCAATGGCATGGGTAACTTACACATCTGTGAAGGCACCATTAATGCTGAAATGTACATACAGGTTTTGGAGAAACATATGGTGCCATCCAAGCAATGTCTTTTTCATGGACGCCTCTGCTTATTTCAGCAAGACAATGCCAAACCACATTCTGCACGTGTTACAACAGCGTGGCTTCGTAGTAATAGAGTGCGGGTACTAGACTGGCCTGCCTGCAGTCCAGACCTGTCTCCTATTTAAAATGTGTGGTGCATTATGAAGCGTAAAATACGACAACGGAGACCCCGGACTGTTGAACAGCTGAAGCTGTACATCGAACAAGAATGGGAAAGAATTCCACCTAAAAAGCTTCAACAATTAGTGTCCTCACTTCCAAAACGTTTATTGAATGTTGTTAAAAGAAAAGGTGATGTAACACAGTGCTAAACATGACCCTGTCCCAGCTTTTTTGGAACGTGTTGCAGCCGTAAAATTCTAAGTTAATGCTTATTTGCTAAAAACAATAAAGTTTATCAGTTTGAACATTAAATATATTGTCTTTGTAGTGTATTCAATTAAATATATGTTGAACATGATTTGCAAATCGTATTCTGTTTTTATTTATGCTTAACACAACGTCCCAACTTCATTGGAATTGGGGTTGTACATTTTGTAGCAGACGTTTTGGAGCCCATACATCGGGAAGCAGTTACTGAACTTGACGGTCGCCTCCTCTAGATGCCGCTCATCGTTTTTTACATTACATTTTGACACCACTGAGCAAGAGACAGTGACGTAATTATCCTGACCTAAAATGGCGACCCTCGCGAACTACTAAAACTAGCGTTGTGTTTATCTTCCGATTTGCGAATGACGGATCGAATTCAGTCTTAATTGTTGGACAGAGCCAAGGTAACCAGTTTATTTGTTAAACAAGAAGGAGATATAAAATATTCCGGCTATGCCATAGAAGTGCGACACAGTTTACATGAACACATTTACAAACGTATTTACGTGTTATTGGGACTGCAATAATTGTGGAGACATTTCTGTTCCCCCTTTCGATGTTTTTAACAGCTGAATCGTTTACGTATGTGTCGTACTGCAGGTTGAGTCATGACCGAGCAGAGCAACGGTAACACCGGTGTGGAGGGCGTCGTGGACCTCGATGAGCCCAAGAAGATGACCCGGGAGGACTGGAGGAAGAAGAAGGAACTCGAGGAACAGAGAAAGCTGGGAAATGCTCCAGCTGAGGTGGACGAGGAGGGCAAGTAAGTTTAATGAAAAAATTCTAACTAAAACCCTGTACATTAATTTAATCGCAAGCAGTATTTGTGTTCTCTAAATAATCCTATTATTGCGGTTCTTGGTGGATATCATTGCATGCTGCTAGCTTTTTGCAATTGCACAGTGTCTAGTAATGTGTTAATAGATTATTTTTTAAATTGAAATGGTCAGAAATCACAATAATTACAATTCTAACACTCCCTGCAAATGACTCTCAACCAGTCCAGGTCCTGGGTGACTGCCCAAAGTCAAGGAATTTTGTGCTATATTTCTCCATCTTTGTGTGTGTTCCACACGGGCTACACTCATTTTTAAACGAGTGATCTAATCTTGCCGAGATACATGTACTGTACTTTAGGTTTAGTGAACTATCATTTATTTCCAGGGATACGTTCCAGACCCACTTGCTATCGGAGAAAATCTATGATATGGCGAGAGACCATATAAATTTTTTTTTTAAAAATAGTTGTATCTGTCCCACATGCTTTAAACACGTTTAAACTTATTAAAACACATTTTTAAAAAGTATTCATATCACCTGTTTTCACTATCTTGCTTGCCCAGTTATCCAAAGAAGTTCAATTTTATTTGTCCCTCCCAGTGGAAGTTTACTGCAAAAGTGACACAAAAAAGAGAATTAAACATTGTATATTTAAACACCAAAATATTTACACAAACTATCACATTTCATCCAATGAATGTTTGTTAACCTGATGCTAGTATAAAATACAAAACACCATAGACGGGCTGATGGAAATGAGCATAAATGGCATGGTAACATAGTCCTTGAAACAACTGCTAATTTAACATGCACAGAGCAGCAACACATGCAAACAAAGTATACAATACTAACAGCCATATACTCTGTGGGAACAAGAAATACTGTATTGAAATGACACAATGTGATACTGTATTACACTGAAGAGCTGTCCTCATCTTGCTCTGAATTTCGCTGTCTGTCCAGTAGACCTCAGTGCGGCCCAGCATGTTATGACACAACGTGGTACTACGCTAAAGGCGCCCGACTCTAAATTCAGACTTGTGTACTGTAAAAACCCATAAAAAACAATTGCTAAAAAAATATGCGATGTAGCATTACCGCAGATGACGAACCATGATATAGGGGGGGAATTCTGTACTCTCTATTTGTGTATTCATACAACTAATTCACAAGGTTTCGGTCCAGAGCCTCATTGCTTTTCTTTGTTTCACTGCTTTTCCAGGGATATAAACCCACACATCCCACAGTATATTTCCTCTGTTCCGTGGTATATTGACCCATCCAAAAGGCCTACACTTAAACATCAGAGGCCACAGAGGGAAATTCAAGAGAATTATTCCGCCATTGGAGAATGGTATAAGAGAGGAGTGCAAGAGGTGAGACGCAACAAGCTACTCTTTACATTGCAAAGCGAATTTTCATATGAATTAACTCACTTTAACTTTACAAACAGAACACCGTTTTGATAAAATTTCGCAAGGGTGCATGTGAAAACTGTGGTGCCATGACGCACAAGAAGAAAGACTGCTTGGAGGTGAAATGACAGTCCTACATTCAAAGAAGGAGATTAACGAAGTGTTGCTCTTAGCCCATTTAAACAATGACTTTTATGCTCGCAGCGACCCAGAAAAGTCGGGGCAAAATTCACAGGCACAAGCATCGCTCCAGATGAACATTCTCAGGTCCAACTCAAATTGGATTACGACGGAAAGAGAGATCGTTGGAATGGCTACGACCCCGAGGAACACCAGCGCATAGTGGAGGAGTATGCCAAAGTGGATCTGGTAAGCAGTCTTATCAGTTAAATGTTAGTGGGTGGAGTTTTGGCGAAATCATGTTCACCAGTAGAGTGCTACATTTAACTCGCATATTGTATTTTACTCACATTAGGTGCATATTTTCCCATCTGCCTACAAACTTATCTCTTGAATTAAACATTTATTATTGTACTATTTGTTCACTTCTCAGGCCAAAAGGACACTGAAGGCTCACAAACTTCAGGATGAGTTGGCTTCAGGAAAGCTGGACCAGTCGGTGAGCTTTCTCGACTCTCTGGACAATGAGCTTGTCCTTTTGTCCCCAAGCTAACCAGTGGAAGCAGATTTGATATGTGGGATCTTTTCTTTTCAGGAGCGGGAACATGACAGCGAGGATGAGGATGAAGATAAATACGCAGATGATATTGACATGCCCGGTCAGAACTTTGACTCCAAGAGACGAATTACTGTCAGGAATTTGCGTATCAGAGAAGACACAGCTAAGGTAAGAGGCGCATGACCAAAATGCTTAAAACTCTATAACCATAGCACCCGATTGTTGTTGTCCCCAAGAATTGAGTGTACTACATATTTTATATTAGATAGCTGGGGCTTCCTCACTGAGTAAAAGTGATCTCAACACTGTACTGTGTGTAGTATTGTGTGTTTCTCTATTAATATGGATTTCTGTTTCCCACAGTACTTGAGGAACCTCGATCCAAACTCTGCTTACTACGATCCAAAGACACGAGCAATGAGAGAGAACCCGTACTCCAGTACTGGCATGAACCCAGACGAGTAAGTTACTGGGAATAAGACAATTATATCGGAATTACTTTAATGGAAATGAAATTAAGCCATTTCTGGGTCAAACCATTGTCATAAAACCATCATGAAATCTACAGTTATTTTTACAAGTACAGTTGAACCTCAATAATATGGACTAATAGGGGTGGGGCAGTCGTCTGTTATAGCTGATTGTCCGGTACATTGAAGCACTTATTTTTTTTATTTCTGTGGCCCTATGCACCCATAATACTATACAGTACAAAATTAATGTTTTGTCTTTCTTGTTCGTGGCCTAAAAAGGACAGTGCAGTACAAAGTTACTGTTAATAAATATTAAAAAGCTTGAAAATGTTGGAAAAGTTTCAAAATGTATCCAAACTTACCACTGGTGTGTTTTATGTAGACATTGTTGACGTACTCGTCATAGGCGAGTCACTTTCATGAGCTGTAAAAAATAAGTGCTTCCTAGTTCCAACTTCGTTGCCATAGATGAACGACTTGACAAAAAAAACTGTTACTGTACCAAAAATAGTCCTCGATTTAGGAACGAGTTCCGTTCCTACGCTGGCGACGTAACACGAATTTCCGCGTAAGTCGGATTTCACCATTAAAGTTGAAATTTACGGCGAAATACTTCTGTTACGAGTATTGTCCCACGTGATTGTGACAGCAACCTCAGTGTGTGGGCGTGTGGGTCGATGTGTGAGTGAGACGGGACTGCGCAGGCGTCGTCCGGCGGGACTGTTAAGGACGAAGGAGTGTGCGGAGGTGCGAGTGTGTACAGTGGCAAGTGTAGTGACGGCGACCGGGGAAGACTAGCGATTAGCGGAGGACCCGTTGACTTTGAATGTGCAGAGGAGCTAATAAAGCCATTAAAGCAGCAAATCGATGCTTCGTGCCTTTATTGTTGCCGCCACCCAGCTCAGCTGTGCAACGAGAGTAGGGAGTTAACCCCTGGGTCTCCCGACCACGGTCAGGTGACCGTAGCAGGAAAGGTTAACACTTTGTATAAAGGAACTAAAATACATTAAAATAAAAAAAATAAGATGCTGTACTTAGCAGTACTGCTGAGAGTGTGAAAAAAAGGAGGGAGAAAATGGCAAAGATACTCCCGCCGCACAAACACAGACAAGCACTATGCACGAGCTAAGCAGAAACACTATGGTGCTGGGACAAAATGGCGGACGAGGCACGGGCGTCGTAAAGTCGAAACGTCGTAGGTCGAGTGTGTCGTAACTTGAGGACTTCCTGTATATCGAAGACATTTGGGTTTCGGATCAAAAGATGAACACGAGACAAAAGTTTAGAATTACAGCTTTTATTTCATGGTATTTACATATATGTGTGTTAAACAACTCAGGACAGAGCACCTTTTGTTTGAACCCACCCACTTTTCAAGTGAGCAAAAGTATTGGAATGTGACTGATGGGTGTTTCTTAGTTGCTCAGGTGTTGCCTTTTAGATTGACTGCTTAAACATTAGATAGTGCTTGTTTTTGGCTTTTGGTTTCACCTGGGAAAACTGCATTTGCTATTTATTAAGCAAACACAAAGACCAGAGAGCTGTCTGTGGGAGAAAAGCAAACTATTTTGAAGCTGAGAGAAGATGGAAAATCAATTGGAACTATTTACAAACATTGGGCATAGCCAATACAATAATTTGGAATGTCCTGAAAAAGAAACTACTGGTGTACTGAGCAACATACATTGAACAGGTCGGTCAATGGCAGTTGATGACAAAAACATTGTGAGAGCTGTGAAGAAACACCCAAAGACAACAGTCAGTGACATCACTGCCAACCTCTCCAGGGCAGGGGGGAAGGTATCACAATCCACTGTTGGAAAAAGACTTCGAGAGAAGAAATATAGAGGACATACCGCAAGATGCAAACCACTCATCAGCAAAAAGAATCGGAAGAGCAGATTTAATTTTGCAAAGAAGTACGGAGATGAGCCACAAAAAAAATGTGGAAAAACGTTTCATGGACTGCTGAGACCAAGATATTAATCTCGACCAAAGTATGGAGAAAGAAATGATCTAACTAATCAGTAGAAGCTTCATCATGCAACAAGACAATGACCCAAAACACACTTTCAACACAACAAAGGACTTCATCAAGGGGAAAGAATGGAAGGTCTTAGACTGGCCAGGTCAATCACCAGACCATAACCCAATAGAGCATGCATTTTACCTCCTGAAGAGGAGACTGAAGGAAGAAACCTCCAGAAACAAACAAGACCTGAAAGAGGCTGCAGTAGAGGCCTGGAAAAGCATTTCAAATGAAGAATGTAACAGTCTGGTGAAGTCAATGGGTCACAAGCTTGATGTAGTTATTGCAAGTAAGTGTGATGCCATCAAATTTTAAATCTTATTCAGTTGAAGTTAGTTTAATCGTGTCTGTTCCAATACTTTTGCTCACTTGAAAAGTGGGTGGCTGCAAACAACAGGTGCTCTGTCGTGAGTTGTTTAACACATCTAGATGTAAATATGAAATAAAAGCTGGAATTCTGAACTTTTGTCTCATATTCATCTTTTGATCTGAAACCCATATGTCTTCAGTATACAACAAAAACAAAGGAATTGACCTTGCCGTTCCAATACTTTTGCAGGGGACTTTATTCGAAGTGCATATGGATAAGCGGAATTGAAGATGAATTACTCCTCAGTTGATCTCCAATGACATTCTGTTTGTTTACAGAGTGGGATATGCTGGAGACAACTTTGCCCGTTATAGTGGTGACACCATCACCATGGCTCAAACACAAAGTAAGTCACGAACAGACCACCAATAATTGGTATGAACATTCACAATAGTTAAATTAACCCTCTGGTGCCGAGCGGTCCTTTCGTCTTGTAGTCCACTGGATTGGACATGTCTGTAACTTTATGACAAAAATCATATTTTTTTGGGAAAAAAAGTAAAAAAGAATTTTCCATGTCCTGAGAAGAATTAAAAACACTTTAGAAAAAAAATCTTGACCAAGGCTTTCATAATTCATGCGTAAGAGGCTTAAAAACTGCATCAGTGAATGTTAGCCTCGATCGATGTCTACGGTATCTTGAAGTGTTAAATACGTTCTCCTGCTAGTGTTCGCTTGGGAAGCCTATGAGAGGGGCTCTGAAGTGCATCTGCAGGCTGACCCCACCAAGCTGGAGCTGCTTCATCGATCGTTCAAGGTTAAGAAAGAAGACTTCAAAGAGGAACAGAGGGAGAGCATTCTGGAGAAGGTACGCTGCGTGCCTTTAATCTACTGAAACATAAATTAGTAGCAATAATGACACAATAGGGACTAAAGCTATTGAGTCTGGATCAAAATACAAAGGGCCTTTTTTACTCAGATTCCAAATAGAAGGCGCTAAATTGCGTGTTTACTCACTCCAACAGATTACATCCACTGTTGGCAACAGGAGAGAGAATTTTGCAGTTTATTACCCCTGACTGTTTTCACCGTAACATTTGGGAGAGCACCGCGAGTGCAAAATTAAGTTTGAAGTGATTGAATTGGAAGTTTTAGTAGAAGAGGCAAACAAACATGTTACATAAAATAAACCTATTCCTCTGATAATTTTGGGGAGACTACCAACCGCATAAGCCAGTTTTGTTTGATTAAGCTCGTCCCGAGTGAGTGGCAATTTAATACATCTTCCCGTCTTGCGTAACACTGTGTTTAAAACATGCGACAGCACACCTGAAAAACCGCTCTGGGAGCACAAATTGTCACAGTATGCTGAAATAACCCAGACGTAATGAAGTGCAGAATAAAAGGAGTTTCTTGGTAGGTGATATGGCAAGACTCCTTCTTGTGACTGGCTCCAAGTCAGACCTTAGAACAATAGTCAGCTCCAAAATCGCTGAATAGATGATATGTAGAGATAATTTTTGTTGCTGGTATTTCAAAAACGAGTGAAATTTTGCACCACTGTGCACTTGCTTTCAGACGTGGTATTCAAAGATGCAGAATCAGCCACCACAATTCATCTTAGGCTTGATCAATCACATTGTGCTTGCTAAATTTAACTTTTAGCACATACTCCTCACAGAACAGGCAAAATGAACTGCGCAGCAATTATGCGGATTTGGCAGATGCAATTCTGGCTGCGCGTGATTAGTATTTCAGCTTCCACATCTGTTTTCTCGAGCAATTATGTTTGTGCCCATTTTTGCTAGTGCAAACCTTTAGTTAATCAGGACCTTAAATTCTGAGGAGTAGTCAACCATAATTGATGTAAAGGTGAATGGATTTAGGGTTGGGCATTGAGAATTGTGAACGGATGGGAACCGGGCCTAAAGTTCCGGTTCTCCCAGAAACGTTCAAATAAAAAAAATTCGGTTTAACGTTTTGATGCCTAGTCCTCCAGCCACGGAGAAGTGGCGAAAAGCAACGAAGAAGCGGCGTAATCCAAGAAGAGCGGGCACGATGACGAACAAAAGTGTGTCTTAAATTTGTTCAAATGCGCATGTTTTTGGGATGTGGGAGGAAACCGGAGTACCCGGAGAAAACCCACGGAGGCACGGGGCGACCATGCAAACTCCCCACAGGCGGGGCCGGGATTTGAACCCCATTCCTCAGAACTGTAAGGCAGATGTGCTAACCAGTTAAAAAAATAAAACATTCACACAGTAAGAGTAGAAGGACTTATTTTCAAAAATGTTCTTAGTTTTTAGCGGTCTGCCTCAAAATGTTGTGGGCTCGAATCTCAGCTCAGGCCTTCTGTCTGGAGTTTGCATGTAATCCAAGTGCTCGCGTGGGGTTTCTCTGGGTACTTCCAACTTCCTCTGGGTATTTTAATTTCCTTCACATTCCAAATACATGCTTGTTAACTTAAATGGAGACTCTAAACTGTCCTTAGTTGGCAATGTGTCAGGGTATGTTGATTTCCTCCTTCATTCCAAATACATGCATGTTAACCTAATTGATGACTCTAAATTGTCCTTAGTTGGGAATGTCCTTGTGAACTGTGAATGTTTGTTTGTATCTGCCTGTGATTGACTGGTAATCGGTCCAGGATTTACCATGCCTCTTGCCCAAAGTCAGCTGGGATAGGCTCCAACTTACCCTAATGATGACAAGTGCTATACAAAATGGATGGATGCATGTATTATATCTCCCTTTGTGAAAATGTTGTTCCACTGTAATGGTCATCTTCCCATAAGACAAGATTTAGTAGGTGTTGTTGCATGACTCTTCTTGTGTGTTCATTAGTATGGAGGCCAGGAGCATTTGGATGCACCCCCGCGGGAGCTGCTGTTGGCTCAGACGGAGGACTACGTTGAGTACTCTCGTCATGGCGCGGTGTTGAAAGGTCTCGAGAAAGCTGTCGCTCGCTCCAAGTATGAAGAAGACGTACTCATCAACAACCACACTGTAAGGATGGCCGAGCACACTTTGACAGGCTGTGACTAACATCTGTTTTTATTGACCAAAATTAGGGCTGACCGATTTAGGAAAATAATATAATTACCTTTTTTTTCCCCCTCAATATTGTGATTTAATACGCAATTATTTTTCCATTGCCCTCTTCTCATGTATTTTTTTAAACAATCACAAGCAGTAAATTAATGTCTATTACAATTAGGGTAGGGAACGATAAACTGATACGTCCGGCTATCCGTTGTTAAAGGCGAAAGATAGGACTGTCTCGGTAGCAGACTCCTCAACTGATACAAAATCCGCCAGGAATCCTTAGATACATCGATTCAAGAGTTGTGGAGCGGCTATCGCGAGGCTAAGATTCGGTTGAGCTCTCGCGCTGTGCTCTGTACATAACGTGATGCTTACAACCAAAAACAGCAGTGTTGAACAGGAGCGACACTACTCGTTTAACTACATTTCACTGTAATTTCTCAGTAGTTAGCTACTTTCTTGATCACATAAAGATGGCAAGACAGGCGCTACATTTCCCAAGAAAGTTGTAAACAAAGTTGAAACAAAGAGGTAAAAATGTCTTGTAAATTTGACACAACACAGAGAAGAGTATTGTTAAGAAGCAGGACAATGAATTAATGAATTAAAAAAAAATGCTTTTGTTGCTATTGTTTTGTTGGAGAGCTGCTGCTGTTTTTTTTTTTGGGTGCCCGCCCAGCAGTCTAAAGACTGTGTGAAGGCAGCGTAAAGGCATGAAAGTGCTTTGATATTGGATGAGCGGTTGGGGGAATGTGATTGGATGAGCGGATGGGGGGAGGGAGAAGCCCGTGTATGCATACATGCGTGCAAAAGGGAGATGGTGACACGAGAAGCTTGTCCATTTGGCGTGGTTATGGCTGTTTTTATTTTATAAAAAAAAAAGGAAATAAATTCAAATCGCGGCCTTTGGGATTTGATAATTGCATTCTACTACATCACGATGTCTGTTTGAATTTGATGAATCATTCAGCCCTAACCAAAATGCTGTGCTCCTCAGTGTATCTGGGGCTCCTACTGGAAGGATGGCTTCTGGGGATACAAGTGTTGCCACTCCATGGTCAAACAAAGTTACTGCACAGGAGACACAGGCATTGGAATTGTGAGTACTGAGGGCGCTTACAGGCTTTTTCTGGGAAACGTCAACCCAGTAATTTATGTACTTTTGTTTTTTTTAATCTTGAAGAACAACTCTGAGTGTGTTCCATTTGAAGAGGGTGTCAATAGGCTACAAGAGGAGGACGAGCAGCCCAAGACTTTGCTGGAGGTAAGAGATACTAATACATACAGTAGTGACCAAAGAGAAGACTATGAACCCCCTTTTATCACAGGAGATAGGTTCCACACACACCTGCAATAGGTGAACATATGCCATATAGAGACCATGTTTTACCCCTCCCACACACTTAAAACACATTTAAACTTAATGGTATAAAGTACAGTGGACCTCAATAGAACGTACTAACAGCAGCGGGGGGGGTCGTCTCATTGTCCTATTGTCCGTTACATTGAAGCACTTTTGTTTTGAGGCCATACGCACCCATATTACTGTACAGTACTAAATTGTTTTGTAGTTTTTTTCCATGGCGTAAAACACTCAGTACAGTACAAAGTTATTGTAAATAAATATTCAAAAAAAGCTTGAAAATGTTTGAAAGTTTCACATTTATCCAAACGTACCACGCTGGTGTGCTTGGTCATGGTGACGTTGTTGACGTACAGTACTCATCATAGGCTAGTTGTTTTCATGAGCCGCAAGGAATGAGTGTGCTTCCTAGTTCCAAATCTGTTGCCAATGGTGAATGCCTTGACAAAAATAGCATGTTCTAGAGTCCAGAGACTTGTGTTTTGTATTCCTCAGACTGACATGTTGCTCGCGCTCTCTGCGCTGCACTCTACGCACAATAAATCCTCTTTCGTCTTTTGGAATTAGATGTTTTTTTTCAGTATGGTCGCTTCTCCATTACACTTTTTCGAGGCTGAGCAATAACAATGGCACCGCTTTTCAGAATCTTCTCTGACCTGGTTCTAAAACACAGGCCGAGGAGGGCTGTGACGTAACTGTCATCTGATTCACCGACAGATGTAGGTGTTTCTTTAAGCGCGGTGACTTGTCACTTTCACAATCATGGTGTCTAAAGGCTGCCGCACACAAAGTGACCCCGCAGAACCCGACTGAACTGTTGCGTAGTGTGCATGATTAGGCGACTGTTGCATTATTAGGCGTCTTGTTTTCATGAGTTGCCGATCAGTCTGCCACGGTATTTGCCATGATTCAAAATTTGAATCGCCGCCTTGATTCGCCGCAGCTTTCCCTCATGGGGGAAAACACATTTCCGGGTTTAGCGAGCCATGCTGCATCATGCCATATAACTAGTATATAAAGCATCAAATATTGTTTTACATCAATACTTAACTATGTTCAAATGAATGGACCCAGCGAGCCTCCTTTCAAATATCCACACTCTCGCTTTTATTCTCACCAACATGCTCTTTAGCAACCTGCTTCTTCTTTAACTCTTAAGCTATCGTTTTATGGTTTAACTCGTTCACTGACAGCCGTTTCCTAAGCAGGGAACCCCGAGACTGCCAGGCATTTTCGAGCAATTTCACTCATTTTTCAGGATGAGAATTCCACAAAATATTGTGTTCTATGACTACGTAAAAACCAAAACCACCAAAAGAAAGATCAGACTCTCTTCTTTCATCCGAAAATTTTCTCTCTCTACCTTATACCATTCTTTAGTAATCAGAAATCAAATATTGCCTACCCTTTGGCCAAATCTGTTTCTGGAGGAAAAAAACTGAGAAAACAGCCTTTTTGTGAAACCAGACAGATCAAGCAGAACAATGACTTTGACACCAATATGTTTTTACTTTAGTGAAAATCTCAAACATCTGAACGTAAAACAACACTGAGAAAGTACTTTTGAGAGAAATTGTTTTTATTTACAAGTATAACTATACAGAATTTACATTTAGACAAAAATGCAGACAAAATGGGGCTCCCACGCTTGCACTTTTTTCCTCCAAATTCTCCTCTACCATTTGCTCAATAGTCCAGGTTTTTATTACCTTGCGCATAAAATCGAGCAAAGTTTTATCCAAATCTGGATTTTATTCTTTGGTGGCGGTGAATGTGATCTTGTGTGGTTGTCATTGTCCTTGAAACCAGTCCCTACTTCTGCTCGAAGCACAACCTGTGCAGTTTAGAAACATAACTATTACAAAACAATACATTGTTGAAATTGCTGTTGTGGGAAGTGAAGGAAAAAAAGCTTACAATTACCTTTTTTGTCTTCACTGCATACTGGAATGGGGTCGAACGTCTGCTGGATGCATAACCTGTAGGTTTTAAAAAATACATACGATTACTAGAGAATATTTTATTGATGCGGTGTTTTGCAAGGGTAAAAAAAAAATTACTTTGTCGCAATCCTAAAAGACGTTTGACTCGCGGGTGTTGAATTCCTGCAAGATGGATGAAATGGAAAATTCAAATCAGTATTGGCAACAGATGTTACATTGTAATGTGAACTAGTGGGACTAAATTATGTTTTTATGTAACAAGAATTGAAGGAGCGTGTTTCCTTGCTAACTGTAGCTAATGCGAGCTGCAAAGGAGTTACCTTTGTCTCCATATCATCCTGAGGGATGCAGCTCGGCTGGCGATCCAGAGGAAGTTCACTCAACTGACGATTACGGATCCCCTTTACTCAAATCCTGGTTGGAAGACGATCAGCTGGCAAGCGGCCGAGGATGTCGCCATATGGGCGATAGCTTTGCAACAAAGCGATTGGCTCGGAGCGTCATTCTTTATTCCCCCGCATGATCTAAGGCGTCATTCCTGTCAGTCGCAGGAATATTTTTCTTGGCTTGGCGCAATAAATTTCTAGTACCGAAAGCTTTTTTTGTTCGATTTTTTTTCATTTTGTCTTCTCTCTTTTCCGCCGTTATGTTTGCCTCTTCTCATTATCTCTTGAACCCCGCCTCCTCCCCCTTCCTCTTCTTCCTCTGAGGGAGGGACGTTCACCTCAAGACGTTGTTGCCTTCTACAGGGTGCCATTCCTCATTTCAGTTATCCAGAGGCTTGACCATCACACACAAACAGCATAAGACCCTACGCCACCCATCCCCTTCAAAAAACGGCATTGACGTCTTTAGACGCCATTGGCAGGGAATAGATTAATTCTAAATGACGTCTTTGGACGGCATTGGCAGGGAATGAGTTAAGGAACATGATAAATTACAAGATACTGAATACACAGCATCAAACGCCTATACAGGCTCCCCGGGCATCCACTTGTGAAGTGCTCATGCGCAGGGTTGCGTCGACAACTCTCCACGATGGTCTGGTCCAGTCAGGTTCAACCACGTCGCGCAATGTGCAGCAGGCTTCAAGCAGCTTTTGTTCTGTGGTTGACTGAGGAGGTCGGGGAATGTTTGTCCAAATTTGCAGAAGACAAGCGCATCACCTTCTTCTTGATCCCGCTCCAATCCCTTACACTTTTGATTGATTCCTGTTGTAAAGGAAAAGCAACAGAGGCCAGGCCAGGCCAAACGATGCCGGGGCAGAGTGGGGCCAGCAACAGAGGCCAGGCCAGGCCAAACGATGCCGGGGCAGAGTGGGGCCAGACCGTTCTGGAACAGACTTTGTCAACAGCAGTTTACATGACGAATGAAAACTATTTTTGGACACATTGCTAAGTCCCGATGGTCCATTTGATCCGATATCCGTTATATCGGGCTCCGTTATATCAAGCTTCCACTGTATTGCTTAGCGCTGGTTCCCACACTCTTGTCAAGAAATTGGAGACTCTATCATCACTTTGAGAACAAAAAGAAGACTCTCGCTTGCACTGTTCTCTATGTGGCCACTTGTGCTTGCTTCAAGATGTTTACTGTAAAACTAACACAATTTCCATCAAGAAAGTCTGCTAGCTTAATGCTAACATATAATGTGAGACACCATAGACGAGCTAATAGAAATTAGCATAGATGTTACAGTAATTAGAACCATTCAAACAACTGCTACTTTAACACTCACAGAGCAGCAACAGAGCATAGAGCAATATTTACAGGCATATAATCTCTCTGCTCTGGGGGGGGGGCAACGATTTACTGTCGGGGACATTAGTTGGACCTTCTCTGCCAATTCATCTTTCACTTAGGCCTGTCACACACACACAATCAATCACAATCAGGCTACTTTTGTCATGATTTTGCCTCTTCACGACAAAAGAAGTCAAATGCCAGACTAGTTTGTTTTATATGGATTTAAGGATGCGAAGTAGTGTGGTGAGTTCAAAGTGTCAGCACTTAGTTTTCTGCGGTTTTTGGATTAGGCTAATTCCAATGTGCCTCTGCTAGCTATTGCTGGATTTCAGCATTACACCAAAGCCTTCGTTTCTTCGATATGATGTAGGCTACATGCTTGTCTGGTTTCCTCTTCCTCCTTCCAACCCCGCATGCTTTCTCCTTTCTGTATGGTTCTGTCAACCTGCGAGCTGTCCCTATATGGGCCTGCCCGTTCGTAGATAAAATACGTCATTTTAGAGCGCCACCAAGTGATCCAGGTTGGGAATGTATAAAATATAGTTACTAAGTATGAAAAAATAAATATTGAAAAATATAACTGTCATAACTCTTGTAGTAGATTGGGTGAATTTTTTTTTTTTAACAAATAGTAGTTTATTCAGCAATCAGTATCACTCAATCAAATTCTTAATCTATTATTCCTTTTGCCTTTGCTTGCAACCATCAGATGCACCAAGAAAAGATTAAAGAGAAGAAGAAGAAAAAGAAGAACAAAAAGAACAAGAAGCATGTCATTAGTGACAGCAGTGAATCAGAGGATGAAGAGAAAATGAAAGAGAAGCTGAAAAAGGTAGAGTGTTTGCTTATGTGCTCTGTACTGTACGTCGCTTTCCACTGTATACAGTCGCCTGACCCCTTTCTTCCTCCCAGGCTCTGGAAGCAGAAGACAAGCGTGTGAAGCATGTGGAAGCAATGCTGCAGCTGGATGAGAGAAAGAGGCCGTACCACAGCCTGCAGGAAGTGAAGGCCCCCACTGAGGAGGAGATAGAGGCCTTCCGCATGAAACGCTGCCGGCCCGATGATCCCATGGCTTCCTTTCTTGGACATTGACCCCTCCCTCGTTGCCATTGCCCCATCAAAACCTTTGCCAAGCACTCTCCCAGAGCTGTTGCTCGGTGAAACAATGTCACACACAATATACTCAAGTTCAGCCTTACAAAAGACTGCAAGTTTACTATTTGTAATTGGGCATTTGTAGTTCTATGGAAGACAAACTTGACAGTTTTCTTCCTTTTCGAACACATGCAGTCATACAAAACTGCTCCCGCAATTAATAGTCAAATACAATTAATTATGGATGCAGGCATTTTTTTTCTAATAAAAATTGCTTTGTGGATTTTTTTTTTTTTTTGTTCCAGAGGAAAATGAGACAAAAAACACTCTCAAACACACTTCATCAACAGAGAAAATGAATGATTAGAATACAGTACATTTAAAGTCATAGAACAATTTTCTCATTAAAATCCCTCTTTGAAAATGTGTCATGTATATTAAGTCCATTAATGGCGGATGAGCCGGAACCTATCCCAGCTGACTTTGGGTGAGAGACTGGGTACACTCTGGACTGGTTGACCACCAATCGCAGGGCACATGTAGACCACCATTCACACTCACATTTACACCTATGTGTAAAAATCGCAACATATTCATTGACTGGAAAACGGTGCGCTTTGGTTATACAGTATTATGTTGCAAAGCCTCAGGGCCTGCGATGAATATTATTTTAGCAGTAAAAGAATTAATTTTTTAAAAACTAAGACTGAAATGTTATGTGTTCTTTAAAACTTCTGTACAAATGTTACAATTTCTGTTCATGTGGTGTCTGTTTAATTTGAATACAGTGGTAACTGAACACACCATCAGCCCAACAGCTGTTACATGTATCACAGTGACAATGCATCAGGAATCATTTATACACCACTTGCAGATGCAAAGATTTTTCACTTTAAGGTTAAAAACAATTTTTTATATTCATGCAGTCCTCGTTCAAAAAGCATAATTTCTTCAGCTGTGCAAAACTGTTGCACTGACTTGAAATTAATGACATCATGGTGAAAGCATTTGTTGTTTTTTTGCGGGGCTGAGAAGCTGGGCGGATGTTATGGACTGTGAGTCACGGAGTTGCACATTTCCTTTCTGTGCTTCTCCGAAAGAATACACTGACCTGACTTGGAAAACAAAATCATGAAAGAACGATTGCTACCTGATGCGGAAAACAGACTGTGAGTCTGTTGAATGAGGCCGTCATCATTTTCAACTAGTGAGTTCCTTCTCTATTGATTACCATTTAATTGTTTCTCATACAGCCACATTTATTTCATCTGTCTGAGCTTGCATGTTTTTCGGGGCTTCACTAAAATACCACCTTTTCTCAATCTTTTCATGACTCCTCAGTGGGCGCTATGCTTCATGTGTTCGTGATGACCTGTCTGCTGTCGATGATCCTCTCCCAATCAATGTATTCGTCACCCAAGAAAGGACGCAACATTACTATCCACTCCTCTAATCTGGTTTGTAGCCTACCAGGTCCAGTGGGGCCTGCGGGGAATACAGGAGCCCCTGGGTCACCCGGGGCAATGGGACCAGTGGGGGTGCCTGGGAAGGATGGTCCAGATGGGCAGGATGGAAAGAAAGGAGAAAAAGGAGATGGAGGTACTTGAGTCTTTGGGAAGTCTGTTTCCTGCTGATCATGTAGCAGGGCCCATGGTCGCTGCTCAAAGAGGTACCGGAAGCTCAAAAACAAGAGTCAATAGCAGCAGTAGATTGAGCTGTTTGGCATCGGCAGTGAACATTTGGTCTGTATAGAGTTTTTTGTGAAACATATCATTCCATCATGTAAATCCCCAATATCTTGCGGAAGTCTGTGGTATACAGAAATAGTTGTTTTAATTTTTTATTTTATTAACAATATACTTACTATGCCCTTGTATATGGGAAAATAGAGCCACAGTTGCCGATGGAAATTTAAGCTGTTTTTTGAACGCTGGGAGAAAAGCAAAACACACACAGGAGGTGCTGTCGACCAGAGCTCAGGTTTTTATTTTCCAGAGGTTTATATTCCAAAGTACTGTAGTTCTAGAGATGCTCCTGAAGCCCAAACTAAAAGGTCAGAGTTAGGCCTCAGGATTGTGCCAGAGAGTGCACGGCAAATGACTGACACCATCAATTACGTCTTCTCTATCTCTGACAGGATATTCTTCCTCGGGCGTGGTCCCCATTTAAGTTATTCTTTGGGGAGAAGGAAATTGGTAAAGAAAAAGTAAACTCAGAAACTGTGTTGTCCAGACATAGCATAAGTTTATATAATTGTTTCAGTTTAGGTCAGTGGTAGTCAATGACGTCTGGCATCCTGAAGTATCTTGGCACCTTTTGCTTGCAAACACAATGAACTGGTGTATAACTCTTACAACTGCACACCTACTTATGTGTTTAAGCTCCACCTCTTATTATTTTTCCCCTCAGGTGATCACGGGAGGCTCGGAAATCCAGGCAAACCAGGTTTAAAAGGCAGCGCGGGCCTCATTGGCAAGGCTGGACCTCGGGGACTAAAGGGCCAGCGGGGGTCACTGGGGTTGGCTGGACAGAGGGGAGAGAAAGGAGATGAGGGGGACGTGGGTCAGAGAGGAGAACCGGGAGGCTGCGATTGTGGCACGGCCGCTCGCTCGGCTTTCTCAGTGGCCGTGTCAAAGAGTTACCCCAAGGAACGAACGCCCATCCGCTTCAGCCGCATCTTGCTCAACGAGGGCAACCACTACAATGTAAGCAGTGGGAAGTTTGTGTGCGCCATCCCCGGAGTCTATTACTTCACCTATGACATCACTGTGGCCAACAAGCATCTAGCCATCGGGCTGGTGCACAACGGACAGTACAAGATTAAGACGTTTGATGCAAATACAGGGAACCACGACGTGGCGTCTGGTTCCACTGTCCTCCATCTGCAGCATCTAGACCAGGTCTGGTTGCAGATCTTTTACTCAGAGCAGAATGGACTCTTCTTTGACCCCTTCTGGACTGACAGCACCTTTACAGGCTTCCTCATCTATGCTGATCAGAATGATACAAGAGCTAATTTACAGGATGCCACTTGATATTTAAATTCACTGAGTTCTTTTTCGCCATCCTTTATTTTTATCTTTTTTTAACATCTGCCTATCCCTGCTTCTGTGAAATTTCTGTGAAATTCGAGTCAGTAATGTCCAATGTTATATATTGCATATTTTTGATTGGCTTGCGGTTAATTGACAACTCTAAATTGCCCGTAGGTGTGAATGTGAGCGCGAATGGTTGTTTGTATGTGCCGTGCGATTGGCTGGCAACCCCGCCTCCTGCCCGAAGATAGCTGGGATGGGCTCCAGCACGCCCCCGTCCCTAGTGAGGAGAAGCGGCTCAGAAAATGGATGGATGGATGGATTGATGATTGGCTTGCCGCATATCAATTAAAAACCACAATTTCTAATGTTCAACAAGTTGAACTTTTCAGCATATAACACAAATAATTTTTTAATTTAAAAAAAGGTGAATGAAAATTGGCCACACTTTTTTTTTTATTTAAATGTACAAAACATTTTTTTAAAGTTGAATTTTACAAGATAATACTTTTGTTTTAATTATAACAAAATATTTTGAGGAAAATGTTGTCAGGTTACTTTTTACTTAAACTTGCGTAACCTTTTTTTTTTTTTTTTTTTTTAAAGTTGATTAACCTACAAGCTACTGGTTATTTTCTGTAAAAAAAAAACAGAAAAAAGTTGGTTACTAATACTAGGTTTTTGCTTTGATATTGACTAATTTTTCCTTTTTTCTTTCCTTTTTTAAAGTATTGTTTTTACCCAAACACTATCGATAAATTCAACTGCAGCATGTTTACCTCTAGTATACAGTACTGAAATGGTTTTAGCATGTGACACAAACACAAGAGGATTTGACTCTTTTCGCCCTCAGTGGAAAAACGTTTGGACATCCCTGACACCAGATGGCGCTAAAAACAAACATCACTAAACCCCATTTGTAAACAATGAATAAAAGTGAGTTAAGAATTTTACATATGACCCCCTCCTTCCATATTTCTGAACTGATTCAAACAAACTTCAAACTCTTCAGCTCACACAATAAAACTCCCAAATTAAGAGATAGGCCTATATATTTTTGTAATGCATTTACCTTCTCATTGCACGTTTCTTGACCAATTCAAACCATTCCGACTTTAAACCGTTCAGCTCTTTCAGGACATACAGCATACGGAACAACAGTCATTCCTTGCCGTATCACGGTTCACTTTTCGCAGTCTCACTGTATCGCACATTTTTTAATAGTATATATCTAATTTTTAGGCAACTACATTCTCATTCGCTGACTTCCATGTCACTCAACATACCAAGCGGGCTTTATAAAGACACACACATTCAAAGTCACAGGTACTACAGTGTGGAACACCCTGGACTGGTCGAGAGCCAATCACAAGGCACATATAGATAAACAACCATTCACACTCACCCAAGAAATGTAATTAACCTAACATGCATGTTTTTGGAATGTGCCATGTGGGAGGAAACTTGATTATTATTATTATTATTATACAACATATACCAACAATAAAAATTTCGTTCTAACAAAGTAAAACATATACAATCTGTTTTATTAATAATTTGGCTATAGAATTTAGCTGCAAGTTAACATACGGTTCTTCTGTGCAGTTCTCTACCCACAACAATAAACATTGCATTATATGTTAAATACCTCCCTGATTGTCTCAATCAAAACAGAGCATTATTATCTTGGGGCAAAAATCAATAAATAATTAACGGTACGTTAGAGCCTTGACGATGCGTTAGTTGACCTCTTTGAATTCGCTGTACTGGACTGGACACACAGGTAAAGGAAAACGTTGAAATGGCCTGACTGTCGAAAAGGCGACCATTGTAGTCCTAAACGGAGACCGCTTTGAAGAGGACTACATTTCCCAGTTCGCAGGAAGGACTTTCAAGTCAAGCGCACGAGCCTCGAGTCGCAGCGGCGGCAGCTGGTGCAGCCGACAAGCGAGCACTGAGCAGGCGACTTTGTTACCACCGCCGAGAAAACCTCTCGGAAAAGTGTGAACACAGCACGCGAAACGGTCCGGCCCGGGGGTCAGGAGTCAGTTGCCTTTGTGCGAACTTGTCAGGATACTCAAAAGTCCCCCTCTTTTACCCAATAAAGAGGGCTTTTATTTTTTTAAGTTGAACCGAAGCGGAGTTCTCTCATTCAGGATGTCGGACTGAGACAAAGGGTCTGGGGGGCATTCCTGTCGGAGTGGTAAGTGGCACATTGAAGAAGCTCGGATGTGGAAAGTTTTCTTGTTGTATTAAAGAGGAAATTAAACGTGTCCTAGTCGAGGGGCTGAGTAATTTCACGACGTGCTCCTTTTCTCGCCGTTTTCTTTTTTTTACACGAGTGTTGTGAGCTCTGTAACTTGTGTGTAGCTTGTCGTGCTGCTAACACGTTGGAATAAAAAAATAAAAATAAAAAATGTGGTTGTGACTTGTTGTTTGTTTCACTACTATTAAAATGGTTACCATGTTCTGGATTTGACCAGCAGCGTGGTCGGGCTATTTAAATTCCTCACCATAGGAAATGGCCTCACACCAACATCAAATATGAACTTTTTAGCTTAGGATGCTTTGAAATACATCGAAAGGCATCCATGTTGTTGACTATAATAGTCTTATAAAAATTACTTTTGTAAGTCAATATATTGAGGGGCGGAAGAGTGGTATTGTAACCCATGTCAGCTTGACAATTGATGTTTTGGAACATGTGTCTCGGCAGGTACTAGCAGATTCTGGAAGTCTCCTCTGGATGGGAAAAGATGGACAGGGAGTTACAATGGTGGAAAGGACAGCTTGCTGCAGACATCCATCAGTCCCTCCGCATCAAGGTGAGTTCACCTTGCCAGCAACTGTTATGTTGTTGACGGCAGAAATGTAGCACTTATGCAGTAACAGAAAATCCTGCTGTTACCAGTGGTGGACTGTCAGGAGCATACTATCAGAAGCACTGACTTACATTTACAACCAAAATTCTAAAATTTTATCCAGGAAATTGTATGAATTTATTATCAACAGTCAGTTCTCTTCATTTTGTAACATTTCTCTTAGCTGCACTGCTTATAAGTACATGTATGTGAACGTTATATATATATTTTTCCAATCAGATTTCAGCCTCTACCACCTGTTGTCAAACTAATCTGCCCAAGACCTTCAGATTCAGTAGTGCTGGCCAATGTAACTTAAACTTTATTGGCAATGGAACTGTGATTCTGAACTGCTCCAGATGATGTAAATGGCACAGTTGTGTGCTGTCGTATTGCACTTTTGTACAGTATTGATGGTTTCTATAATTGTGATATGATAATGGGGATATTAAGAGGTGGATTAAGTTGGGTAAATCCCAACTGAAGGCTCATGTACCAAATTAATGGTCCCCCACTTACTTTGACTTGTGCTTTTCTTGCTGTTCTCCCCTTTAAAGGTATGTTAGGTTTGCAAAATATGGATTCACGTTTGATAAAAAAAAAAAAAAAGAAAAAAAAAATCTTAATAGCAGTCACGTCTGAACAAAGTATCTTGTTCTACTTTAACATAGGAGGAGAAATATAATTACACGGCCCACTTGTGTATTTAAAATTATCGAAATTGAATTATGAGTAATTGAATGAATGAGTTGATGCTCATTAATTGGGAATAGTTAATTAACCTTAAGCATAGTCATATTTCTCCCCCTGTGCCACTTTAATAGAGACATCTGTCACTTGACTGGCACCTTCAAGTTTATGCCAGCATCACACTAAGACAGAAGGTTTTGGATGGCCTTTTCAAATATCCTGTGCGTGTTGAGTGGAAAGGCATAAGATTGGGATTTTGTTTATGGGAGCTCAAAAATGAGACTTTTTCTTGCACAATCATCCATTCAGAGTCACAGTGTGTGATTCAGAGTGAGCTGTCAGATGGCCTGGATGTCTCTATGTAGACTGAGCTGCAAACAAACTCTGTCAGAGATGGTTCATTTGTGATGTTTTGTGTTAGGCTCCTGTGGCTTCGGAGGAGCGTCACATCACACACACAAAACAGTGTGGCACGGCCCCTAGAATTTCCTTCAGTCCATGTCTGAGACATGCTCCATGCATCTATTTTCAAAGGCCAGACTATTATCAAGAATATTTTCACAGTGGCCTAAAATTAATGTAGTGGCAAAGTTCTCCACGACTTGTGAAACTCTTGACAATTATTTTTTTTAACCCAACTAAGGCAACACGCAGTTTTCCTTAATTAAAAAACAAAACTTAAATGCCAACTAATTTAAAGGTTAAATAAACGTCTGTCAAAATGAGAAAAAACCCACTCCACTTTGAGAGATTGTTTGATTGTAAAACTGTGACGTTAAAGCTAAAAATGATTAATTGCCTGGTGAAAAATTCATCCATCCATCCATTCTCAATAACGCTCATCCTGTTCACGGTTGCGTGGCGGTGGAGCAAATCCCAGCTGACTTCGGGCAAAAGGCGGAATACGCCCTGAACTAGTCTGCAGTCAGTCGCACGGCACATAGACACAGACAACCATTCACATTCACACTGTCACTGAGTGGGAACTGAACCCACGCTGCCTGCACCCAAGTCAGGCAAATGTACCACTACACCATCAACAGAGGTGGGTAGTAACGCGCTACATTTACTCAGTTACATTTACTCAAGTAACAGTTTCGATAAACTACTTGTCAGAGTACTTTAAATGCACTGTATTTTTTACTTTTAATTGAGTATTTATGTGAAGGATCGATACTTTTACTCCGTTACAATGACCGACATGCCGTTTGCTGCTTTTACTTATCCATTCATGCGTGTGCGCCTCTATTTTTAGACTCCTTCCGCATAGAGCGCCCGTTGCGCCAATCAAACATGAACACTGTCATTTGACTCCAATTCACCAATCAGGCGACACAAGGCAGTCACATGATCGCAAGCCAATCAAAATGACTTTTTGGAAAGAGAGAAAAAAAACAGCCCCGCGAGTGTGTTTACAGACCAAAAAACAACAGCTTTGTCATGCAGCTCTTAAATTGTGACTGCCCAAACTTGGATATTTCAGCCCACTTCTAACTTGAGAAAACACCTTGCAAGTCAGTTGCAAATGTTTTTCCTGTTGTTTTGGCAGTGGATGTGGCAAAATTAGCACACACACAATCACTAAGTCTGGTCAGCAAACGTCTTCTTCCTGAAGTCATTTAAGTGAATGAAGCAAATGGTTTTGTACGGCCCAATCCATGTGTTGTTGGTTTTTAGGTAGTTAAAAATTGAAATGGTGGCAGGTGTGTGTCGACTCCCATTTATTATTATTTTTTTACTTGATGTTCATGCGCTGATTTAAAAATATATAAATCAGAAGTTACTCACATTACTCTTGTAGTTTTTTTTCATTGAGTACTTTCTTACTCTTACTCAAGTAAATATATGGATGACTACTTTTACTTGAGTCATATTTTTCTAAAGTAACAGTACTCTTACTTGAGTACAATATTTGGCTACTCTACTTACCTCTGACCATCAGTGACTGGTCAAATTTAGCTAAATGAAATTTTATTTGGTGAATGCTTGTTTATCCTTTTCCATTTTTCTTTCTTTTTTCTTGTATTAACTGTATACAGTCCCCTCCAAAGGCATTGGAACGGCAAGGTCAATTCCTTTGTTTTCGTTCTATACTGAAGACATTTGGGTTTCAGATCAAAAGATGAATGAGAAAAAAGTTCAGGATTCCAGCTTTTATTTCATGGTATTTACATCTGGATGTGTTAAACTACTCAGGACAGAGCACCTTTTGTTTGAAGACACCCTCTTTTGAAGTGAGAACAAGTATTGTAAAATACATTACTACATTAACTTAAAAGTGAATAACATTTAATATTTGGTGGCATAACCCTTACTTGCAATAACTACATCAAGCCTGCGACCCACTGACTTCACCAGACTGTTGCATTGAAATGCTTTTCCAGGCCTGCAGCCTCTTTCAGTTCTTGTTTGTTGCTGGGGCTTTCTCCTTTCAGTCTCCTCTTCAGGAGGTAAAATGCATGCTCTATTGGGTTAAGGTCTGGTGATTGGCTTGGCCAGTCTAAGACCTTCTTCTCTTCCCCCCTCATGAAGTCCTTTGTTCTGTTGGCAGTGTGTTTTGGGTCATTATCTTGTTGCATGATGAAGCTTCTCCCGATTAGGTTGGATGCATTTTTCTGTATAAATTACCAGACAAAATGGTTTTGTAGACTTCAGAATGCATTCTTCTGCTATCCTCAAGAGTTACATAATCAATAAAGACTATTGAGCCCATTCCAGAAGCAACCATGCAAGCCCAAGCCATAACATTACCTCCACCATGTTTCACAGATGAGCTTGTGTTTTGGATAATAAGCAGATCCTTCCTTTTTCCATACTTTGGCCTTTCCATTACTTTGGTAGAGGTTAATCTTGGTCTATGGCTCATCTCTGTACTGAAAGATCCAATCTGGCCTTCCGATTCTTTTTGCTGATGAGTGGTTTGCATCTTGTGGTATGGTCTGTGTAGTTCTTGAACAGTGGATTGTGATACCTTCACCCCTGCCCTGTGGAGGTTGGCAGTGATGTCAGCGACTATTGTCTTTGGGTGTTTCTTCACAGCGCTCACAATGTTTCTGTCATCAACTGCTGTTGATAACCTTGGCCGACCTGTTCGATGTCTGTTGCCCAGTACACGAGTAGTTTCTTTCTGTTCCAGGACATTCCAATTTATTGTATTGTTTGTGCAATAGTTCTGATCTCAGCTCTTCTCTCAGCTTCAAAATTTGCTTTTCTCCCATAGGGAGCGCTCTGGTCTTCACGCTTGCTTAACAGCAAATGCAGTTTTCACATGTGAAACCCAAAGCCAAAAAAAAAAAAACACTTCATCTGTTTGAACAGTGAATAAAAGGCAACACCTAAGCAATTAGAAACACCCATCAGTCACACATTCCAATATTTTTGCTCAATTAAAAAGTGGGTGGGTTCACACAAAATGTGCTATGTTGTGAGTTGTTCAACACATCTAGCTGTAAATACCATGAAATAAAAGCTGGAATTCGGAACTTTAGTCTCAAATTCCTCTTTTGATCTGAAATGGAAATGTCTTCAGTATACAACAAAAACAGAGGCATTGACCCTGCCGTTACAATACTTTTGGAGGGGACTCTATACATAACTCTATAATGTTTGTGTTTTTTATTTCTCTAAAGCACAAGTGTCACACTCAAGGCCCGTTAAATATATCGTGGTCCGCTAAAGCAAATCATGCTCGGTTTTTTGTTTTTGCTAAAAATCTGTACAATTACAAATTGTCTTCACTTTTAATAATGTTGACATATTGCAGGCATTGGTTTTGTTATCAAATCCCTTGTTTTAATTAATACAATATTAGAACAAACTATTATCCTTGACTTCTGTAATAATATGATGAGTCAATTAGATTTACAATGTATGGTTTCACAGTCACGGCACGGTGACCGACTTGTTAGAGCATCAGCCTCACAGTTCTGAGGACCGGGGTTCAATCCTCCTGTGTGGAGTTTGCATGTTCTCCCCGTGCCTGTGTGGGTTTTCTCTGGGCACTCCGGTTTCCTCCCACATCCCAAAAACATGCATTAATTGGTGACTCTAAATTGGCCGTAGGTGTGAATGTGAGTGCGAATGGTTGTTTGTTTATATAGTTCTGAGGGCCCGGGTTTAAATCTGGCCTCGCCTGTGTGGAGTTTGCATGTTCTCCCTTTTCTGCGGGTACTCCAGTTTCCTCCCAACTTGCATGGTAGGATAATTGAAAATTCTAAATTCCCCCGTAGGTGTGAATGTCAGTGCGACTGGTCGTTTGTTTATATGTGCCCTGCGTTTGGCTGGCAACCAGTTCGTGGTGTACCCCGCCTCCTGCCCGCAGTTAGTTGGGGTAGGCTCCAGCATATCCGTGACCCTAGTGAGGATAAGCGGTACGGAAATTGATGTGTGGATGGGTTTCACGGTCATAAAGGTGCTCCAAGGTAAAGCATAACTACAATGTGGCCTGTGACAAAAATTTGTTTTACACCCCTTATCTAAAGCACTTTTTGTGTCCTCTCTATGAAAGTGCTGTATAAATATGTAGTTACTTACTTGCATATAGCTTGAAGTAACAAAGTGGCAAAAGACTGTAAAATATTTATATTTACTGTTTTTGATTTTTTTACATTTGGACAAAAACGACCATGTCCGCAAGTAGTCATACTTTACATACAATATATACAATACAGGTAAATCACTGTTGTAAATGTGTAGTTGATTATAACATGCTAGATTGTGGTAAAATTTACAAGGATCCTTTAGAATCGTACAAAAGATTGTGATTTAATTTGATTATTGTAATTAAAAAATGTGCAATAAGAAAAGGGATATGAATAGTTTTCTCACTACCTGTATTTTTAAAATGAAAATCTTAAGATTTGTATTCATATCGCTAACAATCCTTTCGTAACATGATTATTTCAAAATAAGAGATACCTATTCAATTAAAAAAAGTGTTTCAAATTTGGCCAGAGTTTCAATAATTCGGGGTTTCATTTAGATTTCGAAAAAATTACAATCTTAACTCTGAGCGATGCTCATTTAAAATGGTCTTCCCCCTAACATACATCTAAGCCAACCTGTATTTTGTATTTTTAATTTAAACCTGCTTACAAACAGAAACGTATAAGGGTAGGAACACAATCTTCCTAGGGGAGCAAATCAAAAAGGTAAATAATCAGCTCATACTGGTCTCCTTACTGTTTCCACCTTTAGGAGCCATTTTCACAAGAAACGTAAAGGTCCCATATTTCGGCTATTCATACCTCCATAGAGCGACTCTCTAACATGGACTGAGTATAAAAGTGTACATTTTATTTAAAAAAACTAAACCCCCCCCCCACACACACACAAACAGCTTGGTTTTGTCATACGAGTGTCCAGAAAAGGCCCCTTTGACAGCTACTTCTGTTTGACCCAGTTTTGTATCCGCGTTGTCTATAATTGGCTAAGACCACCCCCTTTACTCTGATTGGTTGCCTCCGTGTAGAAGACCCACTTGTGAGAGCACACGTGTTTATGTTGACAACACTGGCTCGGGAGTGGAGAGAGAGGTGGAGATCTTCACTAGTTGCGTAGATAAGCTTGAGAAATTCGAATGACCTGATTTCCGGCCTCTCTGCAGAAAAACGACTGGAACTCAAGACTGAGTGGATGATTTTAATTTAATAAAGTTTTGCAAAATACGGGACCTTTAATATGCATCATAGGTGTTGATTCGGCTGTTCGTTTACACAACGGCCTTTTAGTAGCCTGAAAAAGCAAACATCGATAACTGGTAAAAAGTACAGTGGTAATATTTGACATTGTGTTTGAGCTCAAAACGACAAAAGAGCAGCCTGTAAAATGGAGGGAACATTAAGTCTTTAGCCAAGGCTTGCTTGAGTACTTAACAGTCAAAACCATAGTGGCAAAGCACAGTGATTTAGGCGTAATAGTGCCTATAACTAGGGATTTAACGATTCATTCATTACAACGATGTTTTGTTGAAGCTACGATCTATCTAGATGGATCATTGCTGGGCAAGTTGGCCTTCTGGACAAAAATATATTGATTTAAATCGTTTTAAAAGGTAATCAAACACTTGTATCGATACTAGGAAATAAAGCATGGGATTTACGCACGGCAAAGTTTAAAAGGAGGTGTGTATCTGTTGTATTTCTAAGAATCACACTTGTAATTCCTTTTACTTAGCTTTATTTTTTCAGTTAGCACATAGCAGTCAGCACAGCGCTATCTATGAACCCTTGTATGTGTGTGTGCCTGGCGGATGGCAGAGGAGAAGGCGGCGAACAAGAAATTATTAGTATGGATGCTTGTGTGTGTGACTCGCCTCGACATGCACCTTGAAGCCTTTCAAGCGAGGTCAGCTTCGCTCGCTAGCCGCTAACATAGATGCGTTTGTGGTAAACGCATCGCTCAGTAGAGTTCAAGGCTGAGTGGCCTGGGAAGCAAAGCAATACAAGTACTGTACATCAGGAAAATCTTTAGACCATAATTAATTTTACCTGATTCCTTTACAAAAAACAACAGGAATTTAGGAAATTTCACCTGCACTGGCCATTTATTTCAGTCACAGTGGTTGATTTTTTTTATTTTTTTTATTTTTTATTTTTTGGCTAAAAAGCTACTGAATTGATTTTCAGCCAGTGAATCGTTTTGGATTGTATCATTTTAAATGAACCAAGATCATCCTTACATCGAATCCGCAACCACGAATCGTGATAAGAATTGAATCGTTGCTAAAATGAAACATTACACGCCTACCAATAATGCTTCTCCAGAAAGAAAATTAACTACATTGATGCTGTGTCAGGCAGCATGGTGTACGACTGGTTAGCACATCTCCCTCACAGTTCTGAGGACCCGGGTTCAAATCCTGCCTCGCTTGTTTGAGTTGTTCTTTTTCTTCCCACATCCCCAAAACATGCATGGTAGGATAATTGAAAATTCTAAATTCCCCCGTAGGTGTGAATGAGAGTGCGTATGGTTGATGGTTTGTATGTGCCCTGCGATTGGCTGGCGACCAGTTCAGGGTGTACCCCGCCTCTCGCCCAGTCGGCTGGGATAGGGTCCAGCACCCCCGTGAACCTAGTGAGGATAAGCGGTATGGGAAATGAATGAATGAATGATGCTGTGTCCATTGGAGTCACTTGACATATCAGTTGTCATTTACAAATCACTAATAGGCCTATGAAGGCAATTTAAAAAAAAAAAAAAAAAAAAAAAAAATCTTCAACCAGGGTGAAGTTTGTGCACATTGCCGTCTGATGGCCCGGCATGTGGTTTTAGCTGTTTATGTAGACCCTTGTCAATGTCGTTTATATGTAAAACCATTCAAAAACATGGGATTCCCATTTTTGCTCTTCTGTACGCTGAGGTTTTGGTATTTTGTTATAATATTGATTGTAAAAATTGCTACATTGGCCGCTGCACAAAGTTTGTCTCTCTGGGGTAATTGTAGTAGACATATTCAACATTTGTAAATAACTAGGAGTACATACTGTGATAGACAATGACCAAATCACTCCTTATTTCACTACTGTTGTCTACTTGGTGAGCCTCAATGGCATTTGCTGCAGTGCTAATGCCCTGATGTGGGAGATAGTGTCATTGTGGAGCATGTGGCAAAATAACCAGACATGCAAATCAGCCAGAGGCAGCTGCGGAATCCTTAATTATGGTGCAAGTCCCCCACTAAGGCACCTCTCCACTCTACCCCCTGAGCCCCAATCCCCAGCTCTTAAGAACCCCCCCCCCTTTCCATACACACCCCTGTTCTCCTGCAGCCCATGTACCCTCAGACAGACAGATGGACTGGAGGCAGGGGTTGAAGCAGTGGGAGGAGTGTTTGGGGCAGACTGGATGGTATGGTTGATTCTGGCATAGGGGGTGGAGTTACTTTAGATGGATTTGGGGATGGGGGCACTGTTTATTTTTGGATTCCATTTAAGAGTTACTCTATGAGGTTTTTTTTTTTTTAATGGTGTTCAAAATAAATAGGTGACATTTTGTGTGATCCTACAAGTACAGTTTGCCCTCATAGCAACTTATGTTCTGCACAATGTTAGCCTTAGCCTAATGCAAGCTTGCGCCTAAGCAACTGTCCCATTGTAATTTTTGGCATGTAACAACGCTTCACAATATTCAAATAGGATTACCCTGGCAATCCCCACTCTCCTAATAAATCCAAATCAAAAGCCTTTGTTTTTACTTAGCTTCTCAGAGAGCAAAACATTTTTGAAAGCACAAATATTTTCTGGCATAAGCAGCTTGAGCTCCTCTGAGTTTGCGCAAAGCAAAATCTGCCTTTAATACTCTGGGGAAGATGCCGAAACTTGACCCTTGTGCGCTCTTAGTTTTTTTTTTTTTCTATGGCTGAGTGAGGAGATACCGAGGCTGATTCAATGGTAATGCTCCTATGGATCTTCCTTCCCAACACATGCGGCTAATTGAACATGAATAGGAGGTGAAACATAATCCTATCCATTTCCCCATCTCTTAGAGGGACTACCCCCCCCCCAACCCAACTAACCACACACAGACACCAACACCCATGCCCGATACGCTGAGACCTCTTTAGTGACCCAAATGAGTTCCTTCTATCTGCAAGGAAGGAGAAATAAATGATATTGAAATTTGTTGACGCCATAATCAAGATGCGATGTAAATGGAGGTTTATATGAGTTTTAAGTGTTTTAGCCCCACAGCACCTCTCCGACGTCCGTAAACTCAGCAGGAGACGTGTGCTTACTACTAAGTTTACTACCCTCCCACCACTGCTTCCTCTATACCCTGCTAACTCCACCACAAGCATTTACATGTTCTTTCCCTCTCTTTTCCAGGAGCTGAAATTACCAGTCTACCGAGCCCATTCGCCGCAGATTGGTATGCGTCGCTACTTTGCAGACTTATTGGCCATCCTGAGTAATCGCTACCAGTTATGTCCTACGGCACGCCACCTGGCCGTCTATCTGCTCGACCTATTCATGGACCACTATGATGTGGCTGTCAAGCAGCTCTATGTCATTGCCCTCTCCTGTCTGCTCTTAGCCAGTAAGTCCAACCAAAGCCCTGTAATCTATATACAGTGGTACTCGCTATATTGTGTGATTCAGCGTTCATGACCCTCGTATTGTATACTTGGTGTGGACCAATGCCAGGAGAACAGTAAAACACCATGAACACACTCACGCAGAAGCTGCTGTCGGTCAAAGCTCACGCCCAGGCACTAGGAGCGTGACAGGATTTCCCAAAAATGGCACTGTTAAAATGCTAATTCTAGTTGGCCACTTGGCCACTTCCACCTGACACCAAGAATTTAGAAAATTGGATGACAGGTTCCAGAAAAATTTAGTTTTTTGTGTTGAGGGGGAGACCTTTTTGGGGAACGTTTTTGTGTGATATCGGCTACAGAAAATCTGGCAAAAAAAACAGCTTTAACTTGGAGTAAAACTGTATAACTAATTGATTATTTCTTAACGTATATCCTCTTCTCCGATTAGCTGACAAGTTTGTGAAAAAAAAATATCCACCAATAAGCTCATAAGTCGACGCGTCAAAATTAGCCTGATGTTTCAAACGGTGTCACTTCCCCAAAAACTCAACTTAAATAGCTTCAATCGAACATGATTCATGAGAAGAGCAGTGTGGGCTGTAGAAAACGTCATGTACTTTACAGTAGTAATCAGGTTTTTAATGAATTAATTTGTTTTAGACCAGGGGTGTCAAAACTATTTTTTCCCGCGGACTACATTGTAGTAGTTTTCCCTCAGAGGCCCGTAATGACTGTGAACCCATATACTGTACCTGTAAATGAATGATCACCTCATGTAATTACATACACAATAAAGTGATGGATAACTACTTTTAAAATCAGAAGCAAATAAAAAAAAAAGGTTTGTCAACTACAGTATTAAATTTCTTTCAAAATGATTGGTAACAAAAAATGCTTGCAATATCTCTGCGTTATTAAGTGAATACAATTTGCAGTTTTGATAATTTAGCAGGAAACAACACACATTTGACACACATTTGTTTTCGTGGGCCAGATAAAATGATGTGGCGGGCCAGATCTGGACGCTGGGGCAGGAGTTTGAAAGTGCTTAGTCGATGCTTTTATTTATTTATTTAAAATTTAAATTCTATAAAGATTGTGGCTACATGTCATGTTGCTACTATTAGTACAAACATCATGGAAATCTACGTTGTGTGATGAACTGCCTGCATTTTTTTGTTTTGTTTTTGTGGTACATTTATGCCACCTCTGGCATGATGGGTAATTAGACTAATGATGGTGTTGAAAGTGGGAGTCTGGAAAGGAGCCCACTCGCTTGGGAGGGTATGTTTGTGTGCGAGCAAGTAATGATGTTCAGGCCAGGCGTTGCAATCACAGTTGCCTTTTTGGTAGGCTGGATGAGAATAAGATGAGAGAGAGTTTGCATTTATAAGAAATGCTTTGAGATTGATATTGATGTCAAACCAACCTGGACAGAGCTTATTAATGCATTCTCTAATGGATGAATCTTTTTTCAAAAGGAGTCTTTTGATTGTGTGTTAGGGTCATGGAGCTGCTCTCCTCTGTGCGCCACTGCCTTCTCCAGGTAGTCTGCGCAATGATTGATGAAGGCTTGAAAGGGTATTTGATTCAGAGTTATCTTCACTTTTTATCTGTCCTGAGTTTGCCTTGGAATCTGGCCGAGTTATTGAACTGCCTCCCTCGGCCCAACTGCCTTTGACAACCACATTCATTCTGTCTTAATGTTCTGGTTAATTAATCGCTCCCTCCTTTGTGCCCCCCAGTAGTCACAGTTGAATCCTGTTACTACATTGTTTCTTTCTGGCTGGACGTTTGTTAATGGATGAGCTTCTTTTGCTGTAGTAAGATTATAGGCTGATTTTCAACCCCTCTGGGAATAAGTGTTATTGACTGTTTGATGCATTTCTTTAGGGACCTTGCAGTTTTCCTCCAACATCCTTGAGGAATGTCATGTTACTTCTTATCTTAAAGGCTGTGATCTCCTAGAATGATCATACATACAGATTTCATGAATCTGTGTCTGTTGCGGAAAGAGATGAAATACAAAGACCATCTACACCCATTATTAATGACTCTGAGAGAGATGTTGCATCTTATTATTGTGGTTTTAGTTTGCAGTGGCGTCGATCTGCTCCACATCGTTGTGAGAGCTCTTTCAAAAATACCGCCGCTTGAAAGTAGTTGTAGTAGTATCAAGTAGTTGAAAGGTAAGACAATCCTTTATTGATCCCCAGAGGCGAAATTGTCAGTTACAAGCACCAAAATATTAAAAACAGCCACAATTATAAACAATACAATTAATACTTCTCTGGCAGTGTCAATAACACTGAGCAATACTGTCGTCACAAAGCCAAATGTGTTAATGCAGCTTTAGTATTACAGCTCATTAGATTCTTGATTGCTGCATTTTTGTTGTTGTTTGTATTGTTTTTCTCACCGAACCTGATTACGGAATAGCAAACAAAAAAAGAACATCCTGTGAAACTCTGGGATATTGTCTATACACATTGCACCTCCACAGGCGTCTGAGCCCCGGGTGGGGAGGGGCTGAGGGGCACCTGCCATATGCTCTCCGAGTCAGGCCTCAAACAAAAGCCTGTCAATGCAAGCAGGACATGCAGCCAGACCCTTCGCAGAGAGGGGGAGGGGAATGCAGACTGCGAGCAGGGAGGTTGTGTGCTTCTATAGCAGAGACTTAAGCTAACATTGCTAAATGACATGTTGGTTGTTAGGGCAACCTTTTGATGAACCTATATATATTTTTACCTTGATCACACAATCAAGAGCCACATACAAGTAAAATTCCTCAGACACATAACTGGACTGACTTGTTTCTTGTGTTGTCCTTTTACCTTTCACTACTAGGTCTGTTTTCACTCGTTTCTCTCACCTTGTCTTGGACAGGCAGCGCTAGCCAGTCCTGGGACAAGGAACCCAGTAAAAGCAGGCCACCATCCCTGGGGGGTTGGGAAATGAGCGTAGCGCTACATCAAAGGCAGGTCAGCGGCTGATGTTAAACAGGGGGGCTGCGAAGTAGGATATGTTGGAACTGAACCACCCAGCAGGGTCTCCCAAAATGTGTATCAAAAGGAACCTACCTCCGAAGTTCTGCATCCTGTTTGACAATAGTTCTGACATAGATGGTGAAACCGGGCTATTTGATTGCACTATTTTAATCTTGCAGAGTGCGATTTAAGAATAAAAAGAACGTTTTGTGGTGTGTAACGGCCTTACTAAATCAGAGCAACATTTATATGCATTGTGGCAGATCCAGATCCACCAGCAACACACACACAGAGTTTCTTAGCTTTTTCCTGGCCACTTCACTGGCCATTAGCAATAAAGGTCAAGGGTCGACTTGGACCTGCATTGTGAGAGCCGCCACAGCCAGGGGTGGCAACAAGGAGATTCTATGATGGAGCTGTGAGCAATTTCACACTCCTGATGAAAGATGAGGCAGCAAATAAAGGGACTAAAGAGGGCAAAGGAAATTCCTCTATGGACGTCAACACAAAGGAAAGCAGAATGAAGCGCAGAATGAATATTTCTCAAAAAACGCATTTGTATTTAAATTCATAGTTCTCATGAAGCCATCCTTCATGTAGCACATGAATAAGAGATTAATTTGTCATCTTTCGACACTAAATCAATTTTCTTTTCCAATTAATCTCATTACTATTATCAACTCCTTTGTATGTAGGCCTTCAGCACTGTTAAAATACAGTGCTCATCAATGAGTACATACTACACGTTAACAGATTTGTTTGAAAAGCTTGTTCCTCAAATTCAGTTAATTTTAATCAGTTTTGAGAGCATGTTTGTTTGTTTTAACTCAATTCACTGCCAGCCGTTTCCCGAGTAGGGAACCACTAGACTGCCAGGCATTTTCGAGCAATTTCACTGATTTTTCAAGCCTCACAGAATTTTGTTTACTATAATGATGTAAACACCAAAGCAAAAAGAAATATCAGCCTCTCTTCTTTCATCAGAAAAAAACTTTATCTCTAGCTTATACCGTTATTTAGTAATCAGCAGTCAAATATAGGCTACTTTCAGCCAAATCTTTTTTTGGAGGACAAAAACTGAGAAAACAGCCTTTTTGTGAAAGCAGGCGCATCAAGCAGAACAATGACTGACACCAATATTTTTTTTCTTTTGTGAAAATCTCAAACATCTGAACATAAAACAACACTGAGAAAGTACTTTTGACAGAAAAATAATTTATTTATAACTATGTACAGAATTTATATTAGACAAAAATGCATGAACAAATGGGGCTCCCACACTTGCACTTTTTTCCTCCTCCTCCTCTACCGTTTGCTCAATAGTCCCAGGTTTTTATTACCTTGTGCATAAAATCTAGCAAAGTTTTATCCACATGGATTTTATTCTTCGGTGGCAGTGAATGGGATCTTGTGCGGTTGTCAATCTCCTTGAAACCAGTCTCTACTTCTGCTTGAAGCACAACCGTTTAGAAATATAACTATTACTATAAAAATACATTGTTGAAATTGCTGACGTGGAGGAAAAAAAAGCTTTCAATTACCTTTTTGGTTGCACTGCGTACTGGAAAGGGAGTTGAACGTCTGCTGGATGCATAACATGTAAGTTTTAAAAAATACATACGATTCCTTGAGAAAACTTTTTATTGATGACGTGTGTTGCAAGGGTAAAAAAGAACATTACTTCATCGCAATTTTCAAAGATGTTCGACTCGCGGGTGTTGAATTCCTGCAAGATGGATGAAATGGAAACTTCAAATCAGTACTGGAAACAGATGTTACATTGGAATGTGAACTAGTGGGACTAAGTTGTTTTTATGTATGTAAGGATTGAAGGAGCGTGTTTGCCCACTAAATGTAGCTAATACGAGCTACAAACAAGTTCTTCTGTCGGACTTCGGCTGGCTATCCAGACGGAGTTCACTCATCATGATTCCAGATCCCATTTACTCAAATCCTGATTGGCAGACGGTCAACCAGCAAGTGGCGAAGAGAATCTCGCCATATGTATGGGCCGGCATTTTGAGCGATAGCTTTGCAACAAAGCGATTGGCTCGGAGCGTCATTCTGGCTCGGAGCATCATTCTTTATTCCCCCGCATAATCTAAGGCGTCATTCCTGTTGGTCGCAGGAATATTTTTCTTGCCTTGGTGCAATAGATTTCTAGTACCGTAAGCTTTTTCTAGATTTTTTTTTTTTCATTTTGTTTTCTCTTTTCTGCCATTATGTTTGCCTTCTCTCATTGTCTCTTGCACCCTGCCTCCTCCTCCTTCCTCTTCTTCAATCTGAGGGAGGGATGTTCACCTCAAGGCATTGTTGTCCTCTACAGGGTGCCATTCCTCATTGCATTTCTCCAGAGGCTTGACGATCACACACAAACTGCACAAGACCTGCCATTGACGTTTTTAAACGGCATTGGCAGGGAATAGATGGATTCTGAATGACGTCTTTAGACGGCATCGGCAGGGAATGTTATTTTTAAAAAAAATGCTTTTAGTTTTTATTGGTTTCGGTATTAGTTTGTATTTTAATGCAGCCCTGTGGGGGGCACAAGCCAGTGCAAACTGTAGGCCGGTCCCAAGCCCGGATAAATGCAGTGGGTTGCAGCAGGAAGGGTATCCGGGCAGACAGGAGAGTACAGATTTATACATGGTTTGCCAGACAGAGGGATAGAGATGGGAAGGATGTGCAGCAGGTTGGGGTGATTAGAGATTATGGAAATGTGTTGACTGGTGCCAGTAGTGTGCTGGATAGATGGAAAGACTACTTTGAGGAGTTGATGAATGAGGAAAATGAGAGAGAAGGAAGAGTAGAAGAGGCAAGTGTGGTGGACGAGGCTGTGGCAATGATTAATAAGGGGAAAGTTAGAAACGCACTAAAGAGAATAAAAAATGCAAAAGCAATTGGTCCTGATGACATACCTGTGGAGGGATGGAAGCATCTAGGAGAGGTGGCTGTGGAATTTTTGACCAGCTTGTTCAACAGAATTCTAGCGGGTGAGAAAATGCCTGAGGAATAGAGGAAATATGTGCTGGTGCCCATTTTTAAGAACAAGCGTAATGTGCAGATCTGTGGGAACTATGGAGATCTGTGGGAACTATGGAGGACTTTGGAGGAATAAAGTTGATGTTCGATGGTTTGGACACATCCAGAGGGGAGAGAGTGAGGATGATGAGGATGGAGCTGCCACGCAAGAGACCTAGAGGAAGACCAAATAGAAGGTTGATATAGTGAGGAAAGACATGAGGGCAGCTGGTGTTAGAGAGGAGGATGCAGGAGATAGGCTTACATTGAAAAGGATGACCCCTCAGGGGACAAGCCGAAAGGCTTTTTTTCATATAGGGTATTTGTCGAGTGTGTGAGATAAAAAAAAATCCCATTTATTAAAAATAAATAAATAAAATAAAATAAAAAATTCACTTAACAGATGAATAACCATCCAAAAATCAAATACAGGTATTGTATAACAGTCCACAAAATTTGAAGTTCAATAAGTGCAGTGCATAATACTGCTTCTAAGGTTCGAGTAGTATGTAAAATCATTGAGACGCATGGTGTAGTATGGCATTTTTAAAAATATTTTTATATTTTTAACTTAAATAGCCCTCTGTTCATTATTGTTTAAAAAAAAAAAGCAAAAAAACAAATTAAAGTACTTATTTTCCTGATTTTCATCCGTTGCTGCTAACTTGCAAACTTCCCAAGTGGACTTTCAGATTTAGGTGACAGTCTTAGTAAAAATATTAAGTCATAATCAAAATATCAGACAGACGGATGGAAAAACGCTTGTTGTCTATTTAGCTGAAACCTAAGCCCGACTGTACTATGCACTGTTTGTTCATATATGAACCAAAAAAGGAGAGCACTTGTTTATTACCTAGCGTCGCGTTTCGGGCCGAGTTGACTGACACATAAAGGGGAGCCATATAAAATCTGTCAACTAGCCAGCGGTGGGCGCCGAGAGAGCACCTAAAAGCGATGAGTCTAATCATGATCAGAATTTAAACAATTGTTCTTGAACTATTTTTTTTTAATAAACTCCCATTTCAAAGGGTGAAAAGTGTGTGCTCATTTACTGTATGTTGAGCACTGTATTTTCTTCAGAGTGCAATTACCTGCCATCTCCTGTAGAGCAGCAGGAAAGCGCTCAGGTTTCTAAACCCTCCCTGCACCCACCCCTACCCCAAACTGCACTCCTGGGAAGAGGCTCTGCATCCTTCTCTTGCTTCTTCCTAACACCTGAGCTTTAACTCCACCCTGTTTACCCAGCCTGTTTTCATCTTTGCCATCACTTGTGGATGTTTTGAGGATAAGAAAGGAGAGGTGTCCTGTCCTTAAAGTGGGTGAACATTTGGAAATTGTATTGCTTCCCTTAGCTGCTGACTTCAGATAGGATCATCTTGCTCCCTGCATTCAGGGTAGGCTGAACTAACTGGCTAGGAATGCACCAGCTCTACCAAAGCAAAACAAAGCTGGCCTGTGTCTTTATATGCCATCTGCCTTAGAGTATGTGTATGTACAGCTTTATACAGTTTAAGAATGTACCACTGTACCCTTTTAAAAGCAAAACAGTTGAATGTAAACTTAAATATTCTATTGCTGGCTTGACTTACTGTTCTGTATTTTAGCAGATGAACTATTTAGTTGATGGACTGAGCAGCAAGAGACAGTCAAGATACTGCACGTTTTCCAGCATCTCAATATAATATTTAATATAATTTCCTTAATATTGGATGTCAGAGGCCGGCACGGTGATCGACTGGTTAGCTATCTGCCTCACAGTTCTTGGGACGGGGGTTCTAATCCCGGCCCTGCCTGTGTGGAGTTTGCATTGTTCTCCCCATGCCTGGGTGGATTTTCTCCGAGGACTCCGGTTTCCTCCCACATCCCAAAAACATGCATGGTAGGTTGATTGAAGACTCTAAATTGCTCGTTGGTGTGAATGTGAATGGTTGTTAGTTTCTATGTGCCCTGCGATTGGCTGGTGAGCGGTTCAGGGTGTACCCCACCCCCCGCCCGAAGATAACTGGGATAGGCTCCAGCAGCCCGTGACCCTAGTGAGGATAAATGGTGAAGACAATGGATGGATGGATGTCAGAGTGAGAAGGGTGTACATTTGTATGTTTGGTATTTGGATGATGAACCCTTACTGACTGAGGGCTTACCACACCAAAATATTTTTTCATTACCAATACAGGAAGGACGTTTATACAAGCCTAACCGCTTATCCTTACTAGGGTCGAGGGTGTGCTGGTGCCTATCCCAGCTGACTCTGGGCGAGAGGCGGGGTACACCCTGAACTGATTGCCAGCCAATCGCAGGGTACATAAACAAAGAACCAATCGCGCTCACATTCACACCTATGGACATTTTGGAGTCTTCAATTAACCTACAATGCATGTTTTTGGAATGTGGGAAGAAATAGGACTATCTGGAGAAAAAAAAACATGCAGGCACGGGGAGGCCGGATTTGAAGCCAGGACGTCAGAACTGTGAGGCAGATGTGCTAACCAGTCGGCACTGCTCCCCCTAAAATTGTTGCTGAATTAAAACAATTCTGCAAGGAAGAGTGGGCCAAAATATCTCCACAGAGATGTGAAAGACTCATTGCGTGTAATAGAAAATGCTTGTTTTAAGTTGTTGCTGCTGAGGGTGGCCCAACCAGTTATTAGGTTTAGGGGGCAATCTGTTTTTCACAGATGGCCAGGTATTTTTTAAGTTGTTTTTTCCCCCTTACCAGTTAAAAAAAAAAAAGTCACCAATAAAAAACTGCATTTTATGTTTACTTGGGTTATCATGGTCTGATATTTAATTTTTTTTGATGCTCTAAAACAAAGTGGGGAAACTATGCCCAAAAATAATTTGAGAAGGGGGAAAATACTTTTTCACAGTACTGTACATAAATACAAAAAAAAAAATCCATATAAATGAAGTGTGCACAAAAGCTGTTCTGTGCAATATTAGTGCATTTAGGCCTGTGTCAAGTTGCTTTATTTTTTTCTTTTTAAAAGCTGACATCTCATATTTTATTACACACCATCGGAGCTCAAAATACAAAACGCAAGGGAAACTTCCTATTTTCTCTTCAGATCAAAGAGACCATGGCCATGTGGAGATTGCGGGTATTGATGACTTTTTATGGCGTCGTCTGTGTGGACATAGCAGACCGGCAGCAAACAGCTCCCTGCAAGCAGAGGATATGTGGGTGACAGAATGTAACAAGTAGAACAAGCGCTGCCGAGTGTTTCACAGTGCTTCCTGTTTTGGTGGAGAGACGCCATTACTGCCTCTCCACTAATTAGCCCCCTGGCCAGTTGAGCTGCGGTTCGCCCTCACTCAGACTGCTCAGGCTCTCTCACTCACACCCCCCTACCCTACCCTACCCCCACTCAACAGTAGGTCAATGCTAAAATTCACACTGGGGAGGAAGGAGCAGCGCTCCATCAGATCCCTATCTCAGTGGCCTAGAGACTAGTTGTCAACTTGATGGTAACTCAAGTCTCCGTGACGTCTCATGGAGACTAGCCGGTTTGCCAGGGAGTCGGGGTGACATCAAACATGTTTGTTTTCAATTGAGAGCTTTTGGTGGAGACTCTATATGCTCACTATAGAGAAAAACCTTAGCATAATGTCACAAAAATCGTCACCAAAATTTATGTGGACATCGCTACTTATGCCCACTTCAACCCAGAATGATCGCCCCAATATTTTGGATTTTGTGGACAGTATTTGGATTGCATGGAAGTGTTTTCCTTTCCATATGTTTATATAGAGAAAAATCTCAACGTTGCTTAATGTCACAAAACTTCAATCAGTCGTCACCAAAATTACACCCTGAACTGGTTTCCAGCCAATCGCAGGGCACATACAAACAAACAACCATTCACACTCACATTCACACCGATGGGCAATTTAGAGTCGTCAATTAACCTACCACGCATGTTTTTGGGATGTGGGAGGAAACCGGAGTGCCCGGGGAAAACACACGCAGGCACGGGGAGAACATGCAAACTCCATACTGGCGGGGCCGGGGATTGAACCCTGGTCCTCAGAACTGTGAGGCAGACACTCTAACCAGTTGCACACCGTGCCGCCTTTATATTATGTAATGGGATAAATATAATTCTGGATACTTTTCAATTGCACTACAATCATTACTCTAATCGTAATCGTTACCACATTACGGCTTCAATATTTGTTATTTTAATGTATTTATTGCATCAACCTCGTAATAGCGGACACATCTGCAGCCAAATGTCTTTTGTATCACATTGCCCGCAGACTGCCCCGGTGGTTGGGGACCACTGGTGCATACGAGCGCACACTGGCTGCGGTTATCGCTTGCGCCATAACAGCATCCTGTTACGGCAGTTCTATTTTGGTGACAAAAGTCTGGGTCCGAAACTGAAAATACGCATTTGGGCCATTTTCAGCTGAAATTTTTTGGTGGCTGAAATTTCAGTGCAGTCACTGAAATTATTTTTCTTTTACTGCCAAACTCTCAAAGGGGTGACGGACAGCAAGCGACAGCTGCCCCTGCAATAAGCACCGCGCCTGCTGCACATTACTTGTTTTTCTTCGATTATAATGTATAATGAAGCCAGAAATGAAATCATGATTAAAATTCAATTAATTGCCCAGCCTGTACTTTAAAAGTGTAAACGGTTTCGTCTGAATTCCTAGCTATTATTAGGCCTGTGTGTCTGCATTAATAAATCACACGTGGAAACCTGTCTTGCTCTCTCTAGGCAGTCAATCAATAATTATTAACTTTCCATTGCTGTATTTTAAAACACATACACAAAAAAATATATGTACTTTATATAGTCCTATATCAGTGACTTCCGGGTGAATTAGCTGTCGCCTTGTCTGTAGACCTGTCCGAGACATCATCCTGGTGAGAGTGCAAGCAATATTTTGGTGTCCTGGATCCCGGAGTTGCCGCGACTAATCAGTCTCTGCAGTCTTGGCTTCATCTCCACCAGTGAGATAAGCCCTTTTGTTTTAGAGGGTTTGACATATTTTTTTAACAAAGCCAATGGTTCTAAAGTGTTGAGTTTTTCTCTATGGTACCTGTGTGCACAATAGAACCAGTGTCTTATTGCCACCATGTCTCTGCATGCTCTTTCTTGGAAGTTTGAGTTTAAAGCATGCCTTTTTGACTGTTAAACTATTAAAGGCTGAATATTCCCTCTTCATTGGTCACACAGACCCCTGAGGCTTTGGCCAGTTGCTATGGAAATAAGAGGTGGGGGTGTCTCTGTTTGGGCTGGGTGCGCTCCATAATGGCACTGCTGTAATGTCTACAAGGATACAGTGAGTGAGCAGGCCAGTAATATGAGGGCTGAAGCTGACTTATTCATAGACAGTTAGGTTTCTATAGTCCTCGGTAAGCGGCATTGTAATGGTTCCTCCATTTCCTAGTGTAATGGCTTTGCTTTTTAGCCAGATGTTCAGTGCTGGTAAACTAATCCGCTAAGGTTAAGCAAGCACTTTATTTGTGATACCTTTTGGCTCTTTTGGAATGAACATAACCTTGTTGCAACAGTTTTTATCGTAGCTGTTAATTGCTCATTTAACTTAACATTGATAAACCTAAATTATCTGTCAGTGTCACCCAATCATTGTGACATTCCCTGTACGTACCATTCTGTAGATGCCCCTTGAGAGAAGGATAATTTCATTTTGAAAATGACACCTTCCGTGCTCCTCCCATAATAATTAAATAAATCTCCAATATTTAAACTCAGTTCATTTTACCTATTTCCAACCCTTTTGAAACAACCGTTTTGATCAATTTCCAATAGAACTGTGGTTCAGTTGTGCTGAGAAAGTGATTTAACCTGGATCTGATCCAACCAGCATACAGTATTATTGAACCTGGTTTATTCCTTAACAGCATAATAGTGACCAAACTACACCTATTGTTTAAAAAGGTGAGATTCTTGACTTGACAAACATCTGTTTTAGTTTAGCATGTTGTCTGATAGCAGCATGTTTTCTTTTTACCGTATTAAAAGAGCATATTTGCTCAAGATATCCCTATGATGTGCACTCAGGCTTTATTGGCGATCCAGCCACCCCTGGGCTTGAACCTGAACTGGCACCGTTTCACCGGTTGGAGGTTTAGTGCTCTGACAACTGAACTAAAAGCCAAGGCTGCTAACTCAGGCATCTGTTACACTTGTTGCATTTGTTTTTCACGGCTCCCACTGCAGGGTAGGACTAAGGACACTTACTGCGTTTGGTTTTCACGGCTCCCACTGCAGGGTAGGACAAAAGAGTACCTGGATAAAACCTACTCAAGCATGGGGAGAACAAACATGCAAATTGCATACAGGCGATGCCGGATTTGAACCCTCAAAACTGTGAGGCAGATGGTACCCAGTTCAACCCTATTCCCCTGATCCCATATCTCTCTAATTTCTGTAGATAAATAACATGGTCTATCGTATCGAAGGCTTTTTACAGATCTATAAACACACCCAGTCCATAGTTCTTTTCATCAATTTAACTTTTTAGTTTCTCAACCAAGTCCTTTCAAGCTAATACTTTAAGTGAATGTTTTTAATTACCGGTATGTTTATATGCTCTAATTCTTGACACCGTGTAACTGATTCATATCATGGAAATAAATAGTTCCTCCCTTCCGTTCAACATAATTGACTTACCACAAAGATGCCACCGGATGGTGCCAAAGCACCATATTTATATTAGACTTGGCTTTGGCCTGAGCATAAAAACTGCAAATAGGTGGCTTTTCCAGCAAATAAAAGGATAGGTTCCCACAAAATAATCAACAAATTCACAAATGCCGAACCGTGAATATGTGGGGATTCACTGTACACGAAATGTATGTTTATAAAATTGAAATTGTAACAGAACATTTTCTGTGATTGTGATGTAGCAATGCATTTCTTGTCAGGTAAATTTGAAGAGAAGGAGGACAGAGTACCCAAACTGGAGCAACTGAACTCACTGGGCTTCATGTGTAATTTAAACATGGTTCTCAACAAGAAGGATCTGATCAAAATGGAGCTTTTGCTGCTGGAGACCTTTGGCTGGAATCTGTGCATGCCCACACCGGCCCACTTCATTGACTACTACCTCAATGCCTCGGTGCAAGAGGGAGATCTGTACAATGGCTGGCCCCTGTCCTCCCTCTCTAAAACCAAGGCTTTTATGGACAAATACACTCACTACTTCCTGGAGGTCTCGCTGCAAGGTGAATGGTAACAGACTGCTCTGGACTGGTCTTTCTCACCTTAAAAGTGAAAAAACTGACTAAACCTTTTCGGTCGTTGTTGTTTTTTTTATTTTGTATTTTTTTTAGACCACACTTTCCTTAGTTTCCGACCATCCCAAGTTGCTGCTGCATGTGTAGCAGCATCCCGCATCTGCCTCCAGATTTCCCCAAGTTGGACTACTGCACTGCATCTACTGACTGGCTACACCTGGGATCACCTGACCCAGTGCATTGAACTAATGCTGCTGTAAGACACACTAATTACATGTAAACTCTGCCAGATTGCAATCTTTTCCATTTAATTTAACTTTTTATTATCAATTGTCCAAATATTTTGAACATGGTGTTTGTTATTGACATTCCGTGACGACCACACAAGTCCAATAACAGAACACCGCTCGGGTTCTGATCAGGGGTTGGGGTTCTTTCCAATCATGGCCCTCCAGTTCTTACTGACAATGCCCATGTGAACGTTTAAGTCCCCCAGCAGAACGAGGGAGTCCCCAGCGGGAGCGCTCTCTAAGGACTCCAAAAAGGTTACTCTGAGCTGCTGTTTGGTACATAGGCACAAACAACATTCAGGACCCCCCCACCCACCCACCACCACCAAAAGGCGGAGGGAGGCTACCCTCTCGTCTGCTGGGGTGAACCCCAACGTACAGGCACCGAGGTGGGGGGTGGGGGGGGCAATCTCCGTATTCGTTCTTTATCTATGTATTCGAAATAAATACATTTACAATTAACGCAGAAAGCTCATGTAACTATTTGACAGATGAAAACAAAGGACATTTTCGCTGTAATTATAGTTGGTTTTAGTTAATTTTGCAAACTGAAAACATTGTTTTAGTCTTTTAAAAACATTGTTTTTTATTTTGTGTACGAAAATGTTTTTTCCAATTTAGGTTATTTCGTTTGTTTTTATTTACTAAAATAACCTTCATTCATCTTAGTATCTTATACATACATTCGACATTACATGACCAGTGGTGTTTATTTCTTCCTCTGTGCAACATGTAAGCAGACAGCCTGTTGGAGGTAAATGTGTTGCTAAAGCACTAGCTTAGCTTCTAGGAATGAAATGGTTTGGGGTTCTTAACTCCAGAAATTGACACAATTGTACCTTTCTTTTCCACAGTGCTCATGACAACGACGTAAAAGAGGCCAACAAAACAAAATGCACCCCTCCACACCGAGCTTCCTCTCTGCAGTCTCAAGGCCAAACCTCTCACCTCTCTCCTGTGTCAGCCATTCAGAGACCACCCTCATCGTCCTGCACCTCCACCACACCACAGCTGCTCTTTCAGCCGGACCGCTTCCCAAACCTTTCCCAACATTCTCCCTCCCTGTCTCAGTTGCAAACGATTGCCGACTCTCAGGCTCTGGGACCTGTGGTGAACGTGTCTCAGGACTTTTTTCAGAGCCACCGGATGGGGCTCCTAAGTGGGACTTCTTGCCTGACTAGTGGGGGTGGCTTCTCTTCCTATTCAAGTCTGACCTCCAGCCTCCAGGCGGGGTCTCGTCCGCTGCCACTTCAGGGCCCCATATCCGTTCAGATGGCCCTCGCCGGTGAAGCGCACCACTGCCTGAGCATGGCCTATACCGGGGGCTACCTGGGGGCCCATCACACTTTCGCAGCCGGCTGCTTCGACAGGTGACGCCAGGCGACGGGGAGAGAACAGCATCAGGAACACGCTGCCGTGCTGCCGTCCGTGCTCCCTTTTGCAGATCTCCCTTCTCTCTCCGTCGACACGGTAACACCTTCGGTATGTCCAGCCCTTCATCCCCTCTCGCAGAGACATCTCAAACGCAAGCAGAGGTCCAAAGACAAGAGAGACCCAGTGGAAGTCATCACTCTGACCTGAAGAATCTCTGCAGACTCTTTAAAGAACGCTTGTCATCACTGTGAATGAGATGAAAGCAGTGCCAAGGTTTGTAAAAGTGCACAAAACAACAAAGCTGTGAAAGGATATTTTGCTGTTTTGATTATATATTTTTTAAAAGACTAAGTCTACCAAAATAACCACAATTTTGTGTGGAAAAACATGAATATGGAGCCACCATTGGAGAGCTGTTTCTGTGTTCGGTCTGTGCCATGTTAAGGAAATGTGTATGTTCCGAATGTCCGCAAACATTGATTAAACACGTGAAGGCTGTGTCAAGCCTGAAGGGGCCCCTCTGGGAATTCCTCATTGCATTAGTCCTCTAGGGGTGGAAGAATTTCTAGTTTCGTGCACAGCAGGTGAGGTCGACAGCTTAAAAAAAAGCCTGCACTGGCCCGCTTTAGTCCTATCACGCCCTCAAGAATCTCTCCTCCACTTCCAAAGTCAACCCTTGTAGCCACATGCAGGGTGAACAAAGTTTAAATATTGGTGTCAAAGAGTTGATGTTACTGGACCAGCATGGGGAAGCAGACACCGTAGTTGTGTACTGTACATATAAAAAGCTGCTGCTGCTGCCTTTGAATGAAATGTCGGTTCTGTGTCTGTATTAATGTTTACATGAACCACTTAAGTATCAGGGACTTCAACGACATTACTTGAATATAACATTGGAACATGCCATAGCTTTCATTCATAACTTCTGTTTTTAAGATTTATTTTTTTTAATACCGACCTAGAAAAACACCCTTGTTTTCATACAGGCCCCAGGTTACAGGCTAAAACTAGCCTCTATACTGTGCCATAATGCTTTAAGTCAGGGTTGGGGAACCTACCAACCATGTGTTTCTAAAAACAAAAGAGGGAGTGTTTTAAAAAAATCCTCAAAACATTTAAACCACAATTGCTTATCATAAACAGCTGCTGGATCATTCCATCATAACGTAATACATTTATTATGGCCATTACAGCATCATTGGAGGGCCAGAAAGTTGACCGTATTCTCTCTGTTGAATCTGCTTAGAGGAAGGAGCTAGCGTTCACAGTTTGCTACGCAAACATCTGCATCTAGTCCTTGTGTAATTGCGTTCCTCGTTTCTAAAGCTCCCAATTTTCCACTTCCTGCTCATTTAAACACATCCAGATTCTCTGTGCCAGTCTCAGAGATGACATGGAGAGACCTTAAATGGTTGCTCTCCTCTAACCCGTGTTATATTTTTCATCTAACTGTTGTGGCTATACTTGACCTTTCAACTAGTTGTTTCCTTCACTGATAAAAGGGTTATTTTCAGTCATTTATATACAGTTTTTATGACCTTTTGATTTCATCTATTTTTTTGGGGGGGGGGGGGGGGGTTTGAGCTTTTTGGGAATCACAAGTAAATTTCAACTTGCTCATTCCACATGACCTCTTGATCAACTTCTCACAAAGGTGCAATATGTTTTTTTTTCTGTCAGAACTAAACACAGCCATTAACTGTCTTGGTGGTAAGCACCAACGCTCCACCGGTTTTCTAAGTTATTTTTGACAATTGTGATACTTGATTTACTGTTACATTTCCTCTAGAGGGCACCCACTGACTGTTGCATATTGCAGCCACCACTTTTGAGTGATGGATGTTACTGGAAGCATTTGTCTTTAGATTAGTGTGTTGTTTTGCATTTTATTTTCCTCTTGTGATTGGTGCTGATTTGACTCACACCGAACTACACTGACTCACCACAAACCTCTGTTTTATATATATATATATATATATATATATATATATATATATTTTATGCACCAATTAATACTTTTGCTTTGTCACACTGAATTGTAAGATGGTGTATTTTTTAATTATGTGCCATGGAAAAATAAACATTAACTGAGGTTGGGGTTGTATTTTTATTACATTTTTTTTTAACACTGGTACAGCTCTTTTATTAGATCACATTGACAGAGAAGTCACCAACCTTTTGGAAATTAAGAGCTTCTTGGGTACTGATTAGTGTGAAGAGCTACCAGTTTGATGCACACTTCTGAAACAACACATTTTCTCAGTTTATCTTGAACTGTATGTTATTAATCATTTTAATCTAGGTGAAGACTGATCATGTTAATGCTTTCTCACAATTAATAGCTGATATTATAACAAGGTAGGAAACTGACAATATGTAACACTAAAGCTTGGTTTCTATTTTCAAATGATCATTTCTACTACATTCCAAGGAGATTACAATGTCCCCTGACTAATGAACTAGAACAGACCTGTGGGCGACTCGTGGTCCTTGGGGTTTGGGGGCGACCTGGTCCCCGTGGGCATCATATTGGTGGCCCCTATTCGATTCTTCAGGTGTACCTACATTTGCGGCCAATGAGTTTAAATCTGCTGCATTACTTTAAACTCATTGGATAATATATATATTTTTTACATTTTCACTCTTGCTATTGTTAGCAAGGCGGGAATATTACACCCTAAAGCTCGAATGCACTAATGTTTCAGGGGAGAGAACCGGTACACCTTTCTCCTCAATGTTATAGTTTATTAATTTTGAAAGCAGAAATGTTTGTGCTTGACACATCGGTCGGCTGATGATAAGTAGTAAGCATTTATCTGTATAATCTGTTGGTATTGCTGTTTTCATGTTTGTGGTATAGAACTTGCTTTATAAGACAGAATGTTGTTTTTTGTACCCAAGATTTTAATAATGTTGCATCAGTGGGTGAGGAAACCAGCTGATTAATTTGCCTAATGAAGCAGACTAACTGCATGTAGACAAACGATTAATGGAACCGTGCTTGGAAGATTTTCATGTATTTGTGTAAAGCAGTTATGACCAAACCCAATGTTTTGCCTGAAGGTAACAGAGCACAAGATGGTGGAGTATAAAATTGCAGCAGCAAGCTTGTGGACTGTACAGTGGTTAACAGATAGGCTACATCATGTCTTTGAATGGCAAATATGTGCTGGAGAGTCATGAGAACTACAACGAGTTCCTGCAAGCTCTTGGTAAGAAATGTGAACGCTCAAAAAGAAACAAAGTGATTGATTGATTCGCATCATTTTTTTGTGTATGCAGGAATGTCAAAGGTGGAGGTGGTCAATGAAGACATGGTGACCGACATCTATCAGGGCGCTTACTACAGGATTGCCAAATTTATGGGTGGTGATGTGTTGACCAACACATTCATGCCTGGCAAGGAGGCAGAACTGGAAGATCTGGACGGCACAACATTCATGGTAAATTTTTTCAACTACAAACGTAGAAAATAATTTCCCTTCTACACCTAACTTGTTCTCTTTGATTGTTAGACTACTGTCAATTTGGAGGGAGGTAAAATCAAGATCCAGTTCCCTAAATATGTTTACACTGCCGAGGTATCTGGAGACAAACTTATTGAAGTGAGCATCCACACATTTACACTCATTGAATTATTCTGTGCAGAGTGGACTGTATTGTCTGTTCTTTATTCCAGATTAATTCCTTTCCGGATGGGGTTACCAACAAAATGGTTAGCAGGAAACTACTAGATTAGTCAAAAAAAAAAAAAGCTCTTGCAAACTGCATTTAAACCTAATAAACACACATTCAACATGTTTCTGTGTTTGTATTAATCTGTATGTTTGTCTGTCTGTATAGAGTATAAAAATAATAAAGCGTGTAACCCGATACAACCTCATTGGACAAAACACTTCATCCCGGTTCGAGCGAATGGCGAAGGGGACGCCGACAATGTCTTGTTTTAACATGATGTCACCACAGAGCCACAAAGATGTCTGCGCTCGTGTATATATATGACACAATACATGTGTCATATATTTGGATCCATCTATGTAAATTTGACAAGAGGTGGAGAGGAGAGGAATTTTTTAAGGGGTTCTTAAGAGCAATTTGGTATATTAAATAATATTTAGGAATCAACTGTTTATAAACCATAACCACAGCTGCGCACACATTTATCAATATTCAGGCAGTAGTTGAAATCAGCAAACTCCTTTGCAAGGCCATTCACAGTCCAGCAGCTCGAGGGCGGGCCATGTTATACATTTTATTTATCCGTTATTTAACCAGGCAAAAGCTTATCGAGAGATAAAATCTTTTTCAAAAGCCAAGAACCATCAGAAATTATGCAGGCACCAGAAATTATACAGTAAATGACATAACAACATTCATACAATAAATATAAATAAAGACTAAAAAATAACTGATATTAAAATCTATGGCATCTGATTTAAAAACAGTGACAAAGGCCAAATGCTTTCAAGTACATGCACGGTGTTTTTGTTTTTTTAATTCATTCGCACGTGCTAAATGTCAGGCCGGTTTCCTCCCACATCCCAAAAACATACATAGTAGCTGAATTGCAGCGGCACGGTGGACGACTGGTTAGAGCGTCAGCCTCACAGTTCTGAGGAGAGGGGTTCAATCCCCGGTCCCGCCTGTGTGGAGTTTGCATGTTCTCCCCATGCCTGCGTGGGTTTTCAACGGGCACTCCCGTTTCCTCCCACATCCCAAAAAACATGCATTAATTGGGGACTCTAAATTGCCCGTAGGTGTAAATGTGAGTGCGAATGTTGTTTGTTTGTATGTGCCTTGCGATTGGCTGGCAACCAGTTCAGGGTGTACCCCGCCTCCTGCCCGATGATAGCTGGGATAGGCTCCAGCACGCCCGCGACCCTAGTGAGGAGAAGCGGCTCAGAAAATGGATGGATGGACATTTTACTACAGCCATCGTTATATTTAGTTTCAGGACAACTATAATTTCCACAAGTGGATATTTCTGTATGATGGCGTGGAATATTTGAAATTTTATGGGGGCTACAGAAAATGTCCTCCAATTCTAGAATGACTTATTTTGTTTAGATCTCATCAGATTGGCCATATGTACCTAATATGGTGCCCTGTCACTGGAAATCGAGACACGAACCCTCTGTGGTCGCTCACCGCACAGCGACAGCGTCTCTCAGTGGTATTATCTTGGTAATGCACTTCACTTTGAAGATTGATGTCGCCTTTGTTTTGATAGAATTGCAAGTGACTGCACAGTGCACAGTCTCATAATATCCAATACAAGAGCTGTATCAAAACATTCTGCCTTTACAAAAAGAATATTGGTCAGTTTTTATTGACACTTATGTCAGTGTATTAATATGTTAATTATTGTTGTTTGATGTGGGCGCAGCACGGTGGAGTTCTGAGGTGGGGAGTTCTAATCCAGGCTGTGTGGAGTTTGCATGTTGTCCTCCAAATAATTCCCTTGAGTAAAAGTAAATTAAAAAGGCCTACTCAGTGAAAAATCGACTCAAGTACTACTAGTGATTAACTTCTTTATTTAAAATACATAAATAAATAAATCAGAGCACGAATAGGAATGTGCAATTTCAGATATTGCCCAACAATATCACTTTAACTAAACTAATACATTGCATCTTTATAAAATAACAAATTAAGGCAAATTTAGCTACAAGAAATGGTCTCAATCACTTATATATTTGTGAAACATCAACTCTTTCAGGAAGTCTTATGGGCGTGTACCAGTTGGGTCGTAAACACAGCAGTTAGTACTTAAAATTAAATGGTTTATCTTTTCTTTTGGTCATTCCCAATTATTTTAGTTTAAATACACATATACTTGAAACCAGACGTTTGGATACACTATGTAAAAAGATGCTTTTTTTTTTCTCGCTGACTGATATAAAATCTGACTTGTTTTAGATCTTTCTATTTCTATTTGCTAAATGCCGGAATAATGAGAGGATTTTTTGAAGGCTTTGTTTTTTTTTGCTTCAAAGTCATAGGTTTACATAAAGTAAGATTATTATAGATTATGTTTTAGATGCCTTGGGTAAACCCAGATAATAATATAATTTCTTTGGAAGCTTCTGGTTTATTGACAACATTGTAGTTAACTAGAGACACACCTGTGTATGTATTTAAACTAGGCACAACTGAAACCCACTGTTTCTTTATATAACAATGGGAAAGGCTAAAGAAATTAAGCAAGATATCACAAAGAGAATTGTGAACTTGCACAAGTCTGGTTCATCCTTGGGTGCAATTTCCAGATGCCTGAAGGTCCCACGTTCATCTGTTCAAACATGGGTTCTGTGTCCCAGAGATGCACATGCTTTGGTCTGAAATGTGCATATCAGCCAAAGAACAGAAGAAAAAGACCTTGTGAAGCTGGTTAGCCTGTGTCATTATCCACAGTGAAACGAATACTGTATCGGCATGGGCTAGAAGGCTACTCTGCAGAGAAGAAGCCATTTCTCCAAAAAAACCATTAAAAAGACAGATTGCAATTTGCAAATGCACACAGGGACAACGACTTTAATTTTTGGAGACGTGCTGTGGTCTGAAGAAACTAAAATGTAACTGTTTGTCCATAATGAATATCGTTAGGTTTGGAGTAAAAAGAGAAGCTTACAAGCATGAGAACATCATCCCAACTTTGAAATACAGGCGTGGCAGCATCATGTTTTGGGGTCGTTTTCTACAGGAGGGCCTGGTGCACTTCACAAAATAGATGGCATCGTGAGGAAAGAACATTATGTGGAAATACTGAAGCAACGTCTTAAGACATCAGCCAGGAAGTTCAAGTATGTGCACAAATGGGTCTTCCAAATGGACAATGACCCAATACATACTGCCAAACTGGTTACAAAGTATTTAAGGATAACAAAGTCAATGTTTTGTAGTGGCCATGACAAAGCCCTGATCTCAAGGCTGTCAACAATTTATGGGCAGACCTGAAAATACATGTGCAACCAAGGTGGCCTACAAACTTGGCTCCGTTACACCACTTCTGTAAGCAGGAATGGGCCAAATTCATGCCAACTATTGTGAGAAGCTCGTCGAAGGATATCCAAAACATTTGACCCAAGTCATACAGTTTAAAAGCAATGGTACCAAATACTAACATGTATAATTCTGACTTTGAAGAAAGTAATGAAAAATTGTCTTTAAAAAATAATTTTCTCATTATCCTGGCATTTAGCAATAAGAAATAATTTTGGTAATCCAAACTGACCTAAAACAGGAAATGTTTAGTCTGATATCATGTCAGACAAGTAAGAAAAAAAAGCGTTTGGTTCTTTATAAATAGTGTATGTAAACCTCTGGTTTCAAGTATATTTAATCCTCCTTCTACTCCCCTTTTCTGCACCCCTGGACCTCATCTGTCAGTCAACTGCGATGACTCAAGTCTCTTAATTGCAATGTTCCTAGCTCCTCGCTCTTCTAAACATTGAACGCGACCTGGAAGTTGTTCTCAAGCCGCCATATTAAGGAGTGTCTCAATTTTCTTAGACGCACATCGACGATTGCGGATCTCGGTTGTTTCCATGGACTAGCTTAAATCGAGGGACCTCTGATGTATCCTATGCAGAAGTCTGGTAGCTCCTCAATGGGTGAATGAAAATTGGCATGTGGCAGTTAGATGGTAAACATAGCATGACTTCAAATTTAATAGATAATCTTGCTTTTGTTTTCTGAATTTCTGGTGGGAGGCGCTAGCATGTAAACAGACAAGCAAGGAATGAGGACCAAGGAAGTTGAAAATAGAGTAATGAGAAGAACCTGATACTGTATGTGCCCTGCGATTGACCAGTCCAGTGTCAGCTGGGGTAGGGTCCAGCTCACCTGTGACCCTCACGATGACAAGCACTATAGAAAAATGGATAGATGGGTTCCACTATAGACACACATTTCATTACATTTTGCCATTATAACACTGAGAGATAAGTTGAAAGTGATAAACTTAAGATTCATGGACAATACATGCAAGTGCGTTGAGAACACAGTGATATCACCCGAATGCAAAGGACTTTGGAAAACACAGAATTTGCTTTGGAAGCTGAAAAACTGCCTGCACACGATTTGGATGATTTTCATATATTTGTGTAAAGCACTTAGGTCCAACCCAATGTTTTGCCTGAAGGTAACAGAACACAGGTTGATTGAAGACTATAAATTGCCCTTAGGTGTGAATGTGTGCGCGAATGGTTGTTTGTTTATATCTGCCCTGCGATTGGCTGGCGACCAATTCGGGGTGTACCTCGCCTCTCGCCCGAAGATAGCTGGGATAGGCTCCAGCACGCCCGCGACCCTTGTGAGGATAAAGCGGTATAGAAAATGGATGGATGGTAACGGAGCACAAGATGGTGGAGTATAAAATTGTAGCAGTAAGCTTGTGGACTGTACAGTAGTTAGCAGCTAGGCTTCATCATATCTTTGAAAGGCAAATAAGTGCTGGAGAGTCAGGAGAACTACAAGGAGTTCCTGCAAGCTCTTGGTAATAAATGTGAACGCTCACCCAAAAAGAAACAAAGTGATTGATTTGCATCATTTTTTTGTGTATGCAGGAATGTCACAGGTGGAGGTGGACAATGAAGACATGGAGACAGACATCTATCAGGGCGCTTGCTACACGATTGCCAAGTTTATGGGTGCTGATGTGTTGACCAACACATTCATGCCTGGCAAGGAGGCAGAACTGGAAGATCTGGACGGCAAGGAACATTTCAACTACAAACGTAGAAATGAATTTCCCTTCTACGGACGTAAAATGAAGATCCAGTTCCCTAAATATGTTTACACTGCCGACATATCCGGCGACAAACTTGAGGTGAGCGTGCACACATTTACACTCATGAATTATTCTGTGCAGACTGGACTTTATTGTCTGTTCTTTATTCCAGATTAATTCCATTCCAGATGGGATTACTATCAAGATGGTTGGCAAGAGACTAGTAATATCGAAATAAAAAAATGTTTCGTGTTAACGATTAAAAAATGAATCATTTTAACCAGATACATGCCTGCATCCTATTGTCCTCTTGTCACGCATCGTATGATCTGCCTGCAGAAATTTCATATTTTATAGTATTTCTCAACTGCTAAAACACAACACGCCATTGTCTTAACCAAATGCTCCTCCTGAGTCCTCCTGAACCCACTAATTGAATTGGTCACCCTTTTGGTAGAACCTTAAGCACATTTCACCTAGTTAGACACAACATGCAACTATATTTGCTCCCACTAAAACACACTTTTTTTCTTCTTCTTCTTAGTAGTAGTATTACTGTTATTGCTGTACAGGAAATCATTTAATCTAACATTTGAATATCAACTGTCATACGAGTATAAAAATAAGTCAATTTCAATATCATGGAACTCAATCTAAACTGAACTAAAAATAAAACTACTCACCGTTTGTGTATGCCTGACAGATGCAGGGTATGGGAACATTCTTAACGTTTCTGTCCAATTATAAAATCAAAGCAAAAAGTCATTGAAATGGTAAATGTTTCAGTGTGACTAAAATACAGTTTCAGCATCTTTTGATGATATTTGTGAATATAAAAAATATGCCATTAGCTTCTCGGATCATTTTCATGCAACTTATGTTTTTAATGATGCGATGCTATTATTTTTTTCTGGAAAATGTTTCCACTCTAAATGGTTTGCTTTAGAAGTTCCATATTTGGATTTCGAGGTTCCACTCTATATTTGTTTTTGTCTTCTTGGAAACTGACACAAAAAATTCCGTGCATAATCTGCCCATATAAAACAAAAGGTATTGCTTTTACCAGTGCCTCCATGGAAAATAACTGAGTCCAAATTTGTGATATTTTTATTGAATGCAACACAAATGCTGGTAAGTGAGGCATTACGGGCTTTTGTCAGTTACACTGAAATGTTAAAACCACACCTCAAGTCAACAGACATTTTTTATAGTTACAGTTTTTGTCTTGCCGCAGTAGGTAAAGCAGACGACTTATAATTTTCTCTGTACAGCCTCTTCTATCTTCTTTTCAAGCACGTTGGGTCTTGCAGCCTCAGATCCTCCTGCTCACTCTTGTGAAAGTCACACCCTTCTCTCCTGGAGTGATGCAACTCTACAACGTGAGCGTGTTGAGTGAAGATGATTAGCATTGAAATGAAATTTGGGCGGGGGGGGGGGGAAACATGCATTTGGTACCCAGCCTTCAGTGGGGACTTACCACACTTAATAATGGCTAATTACTGGCATTTAAATGACCACATAAGCTTTCCTACAAACAGCACATTCTGCTCTGTACCTAAAATGTGATTCTTTTTTCTTTCACAGCCATCAATGTGGAGTATTCAATAACTTAAAACTACAGCGGCTGAAGTAAGTATTTAACAAGTCACCATTTTCCTCATTAAATATTATTTCCAAAGGTGTTATTGACATGAAATTTTCACCAGATGTTGGGAACAACACAAGTAATGCATACATACAAAGAAAGTAGAACAAATAAGATCAGAAATGAAGTTGTGTGTAAGTTGCTCCAACAGATACCAGGAACAGCATCTAACATCTCTGTTCAGAAGAGTGCAATACTGGGAACAGCTAAGATCCTGTGCAGAATCCTCAAGGTCCCAGGCCCCTGGTAGAGGACCCAAGCTTTGAAGGAGATCGCACTCGGGTGGATGAGAAAATGAATTATATTTATCAAGGTCTTTCTGACTCGTCCTAATGATATTTTGAATAGTTGTAATTTTCATTCAAGATATCTGTAACATAATTGCGACAAGTGGAAATGACATGTAGTGATTTCTCATCTGGAATTTACTTTTGTCTATAGTCATAACTCAACGATAGATATCATCAGTTAAGTCATTGGAAGATAAACTCAGTGTGGGGGTGATTAAGTAGCCCCAAAAAAAAAAAAAGTACTTAATTGTTTAATATTATATTTGATGGAGGGGCAAGCACTCCAGAGTCACAGCTATTTGATCACAAGATATTAGTCATTTCCCCATAATTTAAGACTAATCTTTTAGCATCACTGTTTTGATCCATATGATTAGAAATGCTACTCACCATGACCAACTTATCGTTCACCATCTCAGCTGTGAAGAGGTATTGTGGAAATTGTATTGAAATCTTCCCACCTTCCATACTGACGGGGGCCTGAAAGAACCAATCAGCCTGTTTCTACACAAAGAATTTTCAACTGGATTGTAATGCAAACTCCAAAGGGAAGATAATTGAATCACCCCCCCCCCCCCTCCCCCACTTCCCATAAAGGAACTGTACTCACCTTGAATTTGGAACCTGTCATTGTCACCAGCTCACATTCCTGACCAGTGGTGAACTTATTAGACCAAGTCCAGTTGGCAGTGGTTTGAGTCCAAGTGAAACCATTTCCATCCTGAAGCACTTCTGTCTGCACTTTGCTGTCAGTCTTGGCACTAAGACGTCCTTTGGCAGAATAAATCCAAATACAGATGTTTGACAACAGTTAGGTGTGCTATTGCAGATATTTGTGGATTGATAGAAAAAGAAATCCAATACCAATTGCTTCAAGGAACTTGTCGTAGTTTTCTTGACTCTCCAACTCATATTTCCCAGTGAAAGACATCACGGTGAAAGAAAAGAGAAGGCGTATGGACGGAGTTCAAAAGACAAATAAAAACAGGAGTGGCCTTCCACAGATATGCTGTGCTCTTGTTGAAACACCGCCAACCAAACCGGCCTCACGCATACTTGAGTATGTCTGTCACAGGAGCCAAATAAACATGTCCTCAGTGATGTTTCCCCCAGGAAAGCTGCATTCTTTACTAATATGTTCAGCACTACAATTGTGCCTCTGTTCAAATGCATTTTTTTCAGTACTAGAATGTGACAGAGGACCTGAGGCGAATTGACACATAGGGCTGATAAAGGAAGAGAACACATAATTTCAGTCAGATAATTTCATCGAACGAAGGTTCACTAGCTCAATGCTAAAATATAATGCAAAACATCATAGACGAGCTAGCCAAGATAGCATAGATCAGTGAACCTTACTGTGGTTCCGTGGGATTCACAATTGTCTTTGCATATGCAAAGTTGTGATTACATTAAATTTAATAACAGAAGGAACACAAAGGATAACGGGGACATTTGGGGAGATGACGGTTCATTTGGGACACTCGTCAATGACATGACGTCATCTTTAGTTAGAGGTCGCTGTGAAATAACGTCAGTGAGAAAAGATCGTCTCTTTTCCCCCCAAACATTTCTACCTCCTCCCGCTTTGCTCCTCTGGCAATCTCCTCTTCTCCTCGATGGGATGCGCAAGCATGGAAACAGAGGAGAGACGACCTAGGAAGTTGCAAATAGAGAAATAAGATTAGCCACATTGTTTTAGTGCGCGTTGCTAACTGTTAAGCTAGCCGTCGGCCAGTCACAAGCCACGTTCCATACATACGTTGTGCGACGCCTCAAGATGAGAATGGGCTCCCTGCTCAGCAGGTCATCTTGACATAAATGAATGAAAGTTATTATTATAATTTTTTTTGGTTCCGTGCCAACCCTTGGACAATTGGCGCCATGGGCTGCTAACCATGTCGGCCATATCAAAAAACGCCATTGACTGTTCGGGAGTTATCACGGTTATACTGTTCATAAAGTGAGTCGTTACTGTATTGCTGTTTGTTCACAGACACTCGACATACTTATTATTATTTTTTAGGTTTCGTGTTCTATTATCTAATATTGATGTTTCTGATTTGCAAGTGGAGGCATCATTTATGCACTTATTTTCTTGTGTGTTTCTTGAGCGTAACTCGAGTCGCAGCCGAGGCAAGGTGAAGTGAAACGGCGTTGTAAACTTGCACATCGATGCTTTGGCTTTAATACAGCTGACGTGGAAAAGGCTACCGCTGCAGTCATTTGTGCCTTATGGCTGCAACAGCATTTTCAGTATCTTTTCCCCCCACCACAAAGATGCAACTTACACAACTTTAAAATGCTGTATGGAAGTCTTATTTTAGATAATGTTGGGCATGGGTACTAACAGTTGACATTTATAGCGCCATAGTGTGCCCACTCCTGATCTAGCATGTAATGCGCTAGTTCCATGGAAATTTGACCTATCAAGATGCTTTTATGTTCTAAAAATAGCTCACCAGTGATGGGACATTGTAATTTCCTAGGAATGTTGCAGAATTGATCATGTAAAATGTAAGTATTTGTGGAGATTTATAGAAATGTAGTGTTGCCGATTGATATCGTTTTTACGTTGTTAAATCATTGTTGATAATTACTGTGTGAAATCAATGACATGATCAGTGTATTTACATAGATTATCCATCCATCCATCCATCCATCCATTTTCTGAGCCGCTTCTCCTAACTAGGGTCGCGGGCGTGCTGGAGCCTATGCCAGCTGTCATCGGGCAGGAGGCGGGGTACACCCTGAACTGGTTGCCAGCCAATCGCAGGCAACCATCCGCACTCACATTCACACCTACGGGCAATTTAGAGTCTCCAATTAATGCATGTTTTTGGGATGTGGGAGGAAACCGGAGTGCCCGGAGAAAACCCACGCAGGCACGGGGAGAACATGCAAACTCCATGCAGGCGGGGCCGGGGATTGAACCCGGGTCCTCAGAACTGTGAGGCTGACGATATTATTTTCAGGAATAACATAATTAAAGGTATTTTGAGCAAATTTATTTCAGAATTGTGTATCAAACTGGTAGCCCTTCGCATTAATTGGTACCCAAGAAGTGGCTCCCAGTTTCAAAAAGGTTGGTGACTCCCTGGTCTGCAGTAATAATAGTATCCTCTTTTGCAGGATTGTATCAAATTTCTAACATCAATTTTCCGAATGGGGATATTGGTACACAGTTGCACAAACCATGTTATATTTTAATTCCACAAGATTACAATAATAAATCAAAAGACTGAAATGAATACAGTTTTCCACATTTTACATCAATCAGGTCACGTTCAGGCTTTACGAGTCAGATTATTTTAAAATTTTCCCAAGCCTCCTATTTTGTCCATCTTCCTTAATTAATTGTGTCAATGCCCACACATAAAAACAAATCTCAGCAGCTAGATCCTGTCTTGTCGACCACAGAGAACCTTTTATGTTTCAGGGACAGAGAAGTCATAGTCATCACTTACAGTGGATGCAGTCACACATTGTAAAGTGGTTCTTTTCCAACCACTGCCTTGTCTTTTTCCTTCCCAAAGGAGAAAGAAAAAACTGCACCAGCAGTCAACTCATGCCCCGCTTCCCCTCCCTTAAAAGCTGTGATGACACAACCCTGCTGGCAGTCTGTGTGGCTGCCAGGCAATATGTTGGGTGTGGAGGGAGTTGTCGACCAGGTGTGCAATGCCTCGCCCTCAGTGCACGGCGGTAGACCCTTGCTGAGGTAGCTAGGGCTCGGGCTGGCCGAGGACGGCGGTGTACGCTGACTGCCGTTCAAGCAACCGGGGGTGTGGTCATTGGAGCCTTTGCGGGAATGCCCAGAGTAGCTGAATGTGGAGGAACGGTAATTATATGAACTCCACCCGGGGCGTTTGCGCTGATGGCACTGGCACCGCAGGATGCGAATGAAGGCCAGTTTGAACTCGCGGTTATAGCAAGGGTAGATGATGGGATTCATGCAGCTGTTGAAGTAGCCCAACCAGAAGATCACCTTGAAGAGGAGATCAGGTGGGCGTAGATTCACATTGAAAGAGCCTGAGAAAAATCAAACAGAAGGCAAAACATGGCATTTAATATGGAAAACCACAAAAGGCACCGTATAACACTCATTATGGGAGTAGATCAGTGATTCCCAACCAGCGTGCGGTGGCACATTCGCACCGTGCCGTGAGAGATCATCAGGTGTTCCATGGAAAATGACACACTTTCACTTATTTGGTTCAAAACTCATTCACTACAATTTATGTATCTTTGTACATCTGTCTATGTGGGGGACAAAATGTGAGCGGCTGAGGATTGAATTGTTATTCCATTCCATATTGTTATTGTTATTCCACATGACTAACGTAGATCTACTTTTTAAGACGTTTATTTGGTTTGGTCAGGCATCTTCTCACCCGCTAGAATTCTGTTGAACAAGCTGGTCAAAAAATCCACAGCCACGTCTCCGAGATGTTTCCATACCTTCACAGGTATGTCATCAGGACCAACTGCCTTTCCATTTTTCATCCTCTTTAGTACCTTTCCAATTTCCCCCTGATTAATCATTGCTACTTCATGGTCCACCACACTTGCCTCTTCTATTCTTCTTTTGCTCTCATTTTACTCATTCATCAACTCCTCAAAGTAGTCTTTCCATCTATCCAGCACACTACTGGCACCAGTCAACACATTTCCATCTCTATCCTTAATCACCCTAACCTGCTGCACATCCTTCCCATATCTATCCCTCTGTCTGGCCAACCTGTCTAGATCATGTTCTCCTTCTTTAATGTCCAACCTGGCATACATGTCATCATATGCCTCTTGTTTGGCCCTTTCCACCTCTACCTTCACCCTACGTCGTACCTCCATGTGTTCCTTTCTCAGATTACATCGTCTGCACAAGATGTAATCCACCTGCGTGCTTCTACCTCTGCTCTTGTAGGTCACCCTATGGTCCTGTCTCTTCTGGAAGAAAGTGTTCACTACAGCCATTTCCATCATTTTTGCAAAGTCTACCACCATCTGTCCCTTGAGGTTCCTTACCTGAATGCCGAACTTGCATAAAATAGCTAATATACCATAAGATAGGGCTAATGCTGCCATAGCCACTGCCAAAACAACAATAGAAACATCTGCAACTTACCGCAAGGTGTTTTCTCAATTTAGAAGTGGGTTGAAATATTCAAGTTTGGGCAGTCACAATTTAAGAGCTGCATGACAATGATGCAGCACTTCCAAATCTGAGACCATGGTCCTCAGTTGGAAATGGGTGGTGTGCCCTCTCCAGGTCAGGGATGAGATCCTGCCCTAAGTGGAGGAGTTCCAATATATCGGGGTCTTGTTCACGAGTGAGGGAAGAATGGAACGGGAGATCGACTCGGTGCAGCGTCTGCAGTGATGCAGAGTTTGTATCTGTCCGTTGTGGTAAAGAAGGAGCTAAGCCGAAAGGCAAAGCTCTCAATTTACCAGTTGATCTGCGTTCCTACCCTCACCTATAGTCACGAGCTGTGGGTCATGACCGAAAGAACAAGATCCTGGATACAAGTGTAATGAGTTTCCTCCGCAGGGTGTCCGGGCTCTCCCTTAGAGATAGGGTGAGAAGCTCGGTCATCCGGGAGAGGCTCAGAGTAGAGCCGCTGCTCCTCCGCATTGAGAGGAGCCAGATGAGGTGACTGGGGCATCTGATTCGCACCCCGGGGACGACCCAGGACACGCTGGAGAGACTACGTCTCTCGGCTGGCCTGCGAACGCCTCGGGATCCCCCCGGAAGAGCTGGATGAAGTGGCTGGGGAGAGGGAAGTCTGGACGTCCCTGCTAAAGCTACTGTGACCCGACCTCGGATAAGCGGTAGAAAATGGATGGATGGATGACAAAGCTGTTGTTTTTTTTGAGTCTGTAAAGTAAACACACTCGCGTGGCTGTTTTTTCCCCCCAAAACGAGTCATTTTGTTTGGCTCGCGGAGGCTACGTGCGCGGTCATGTGACTGAATGCCTTGTGTCGTCTGCTTGGTGAATTGGAGTCAAATGACATTAGTGATCATGTTGGATTGGGGCAACGGGCGTCCTGTGTGGAAGTCCAAGATGGAGTTTAAAAAGAGGCATCCACGTGCAAGAAGGGATACATCAAAGTAGCAAACGGCATGTCGAACACTGTAACGGAGTCAAAGTATTGATCCTGCTTCACATAAATACTCCAGTAAAAGTAAAAAGTACGGTGCATTTAAAGTACTCCGACATGTACAGTTTATCGAAAATGTTACTTGAGTATATGTATGTAGCACGTTACTACCCACCTCTGCATTTGGATTATTTTTGTTCAAATCTATTGTGCATTAAAGACAACATTATTAAAAACTAAATGTCACAAGTCTAAATACGACTGGACTTGCAAGCAGTGTTCAATTTCAGGGACTGTATTCTGGGTAGACTGCATGTGACGGCCCATTACATTTAAATGATACGCCAAGGCTGTCCCCAATTTGTGACAAATTTGTAATGCTCTTACAAATCTTCGTTTGTTTTCATCTGCTGGCAATGTATTACTTAACGTATGTCACCTGACGCATCCATAACGAAGTAAAGAGCCTGGAGCTGAACATGCTCAAGACTGGAGAGATGATCGTGGACTTCAGGAGGCCTCCTTCGCCACAGCTGCCCCTCACGCTGTCCAGCTGCCTTGTTTCAACCGTCGAGACCTTCAAGTTCCTGGGAATTACAGTCTCTCAGGACCTGAAGTGGGCGACCAACATCAACTCCGTCCTCAAAAAGGCCCAGCAGAGGATGTACTTCCTGCAGCTTCTGAGAAAGCACGGTCTGCCACAGGAGCTCCTGAGGCAGTTCTACACAGCGGTCATCGAATCAGTCCTGTGTTCTTCCATCACAGTCTGGTTTGGTGCTGCTACAAAAAAGGACAAACTCCGACTGCAACGGACAATCAAAACTGCTGAAAGGATTGTCGGTACCCCCCTACCCACTATTGAGGACTTGCACGCTGCCAGAACTAAGACAAGAGCGTACAAAATCCTCTCGGACCCTCCGCATCCCGGTCACCGCAACTCTTCCAGCTCCTTCCCTCAGGTAGGCGCTACCGATCAATGCAAACTAGAACTAGCAGACATTCCAACAGCTTCTTCCCTCTTGCAAGCAACTTCTTAAACACCTAACCTACAATTCCATTGCAACATGCTGGCAATTTTTTGACTTGAGTTTGTTGTCACATTTCTGTCGGGCCAATTATACATACTCGTGCACTCACTGTAGTAGTCTCGCCACGCTGCACTATTTGCATATCTGTTGTTGACCAATACTGGCCACTCATGCCAGAGTAGCATCTGCTCCACTTGCACACTGACTAAGGAGTATCTGCAACATTTGCACAATCAACATTGTCCCAGATTATCGCACTACTCACTTGAAGTCTCGGCGCCCTTTGCACAATGGTCATTGCACCAGACTATTGCAATATTAGTCTTTCGAACTGCTCTAAGTCCTTGAGGACTCTGCATCATTTTGCGCAATTGTCAAAAAAAAATGTACCAGCATTAACAGATAACTAGCAATTGACTGTCTGTTGTCGTACTAGAGCGGCTCCATCTACCGGAGACAAATTCCTTGTGTGTTTTTTGGACATACTTGGCAAATAAAGATGATACTGATTCTGAAGAGAATGTAACCTTTTGTAGCCAGCAGGCGGCAGCATCGGCACAAAGTTCAGAACTGTCCAGGGCTCAACACACTGTAGTGCAATGATTCTCAACCACAATGTGCTGTGAGAGATCATTAGATTTGTTCCGGAATTTTTTTTACAATTTAATTTCTAATCTGTCTGGAAATGATTATTTGTTTACTACAAATACACCTGTATACATACATTGGGACCAATACCGTATGGTGAAATGAAGGACAACTAAATGCTCTTCCACTAAATAGCACATTTAACATGTGCATCAGCTGTTGCCATTCAGACAACCGAATTCAGTACAGTGATCCTCTGCATATTTGCGGTTGGGCATTCACAAATTGACTTTTTAACCTATCCTCTGTTATTTACTGAAAAACTCACGTGCAGTATTTGCTATTTTGTGCTCCATCTGGTGGCATCTTGGTGCCAAGGAAACAATTTGAATTCAGGTGAGGAGTAGCATTTTAAACAAAGTAGTCCTTTGCCAACTTTAAAGGCAAAGTAGAAACTAGGCAATTACTCACATATTTTCGTCATTCAAGGCAGAGCTCGGTCCCTAACCGCACTGTAACAATATATGTACTTTTTGTGACATTTTTGTTTGATGATGTGCCGTGAGATTTTTGTAATATACGCGTTGGGAAGCACTGCCGCAGTGGTCGAGACAATCAACACTGCAGTGGTACAGTATGTCCATTTTCACCCAACCACTGCATGTCATATCTTGAGGACCTTCTGTTTTGTAGGGAGCCAGAACATGGACATTACATTTTAGCGTTGAAAATAAAATTTGGCATTGTAGAAAAACATGTCCTGACACCAAAACAAGTGTTGGTAATGCCAAACTGTACTCTTCCAAATTCTCTCTCCAACGACAAAACGTAATGCAGTGTCTTCTGACTTCATAGTACTGTACAATTAAATGATTTAAATTAGTTGGAGAGAATGCAGACCTCTGCCAAAGTGTGTGGTAGATTCGCTGAGTAGTGAATGAAAATGTCTGACTGTGGCCCAACATGTAATGGGTTCTTTAATTGAAGCAGCTACAGACTTTATAAAACAGCTGTCTGGGTAATTTTGTTCAGTTTTGCTGTGAAATGGAACTAAACAGTAGAGGAGATAGTAATGGTAGTATTAATCCAAACGTATCGCTCACACCGAGTATTCAAGTCAAAGTAATTGGGACCTGTTCTTTGTCCCTGCGGCACAATACACATTTTTTAAAGTAACAACTGATCAAGTTCGGTGTAAACATTTTACACTAATGTTATTGCATATACTGAACGTTTTAACTGATTCAAACTGGACATAAAAGGAGCGTCTTGTTCAGGATTAGTGCCCTATTGTGTTTGTCAACTTCTTCCATCTAACACAATCCATTCTATGGCACTGTTTGCTATCTGATTTGGTCAGATTGTGATTTTGATTCATGTTTCCCATAGGCAATAATGGAAAAAGACTTATTTTCATGTCTCCCTCATAAAACCTTTAGTAACTACAAAGACAAGGTTCCAAGTTACAAATTGTCATTCTTAATGCCTATACAAGTGTAGAAATAGGTTAACACTGTTATTAGTAAACATAAAAACCATGACACGCCTAGGACCCTATTTTCATGAACGCCGAACATCCAGCGGGGCGGGCAGCGCAACTGTGCACCAGGGGCGGACTAGACTGGTAATTTGGTAGCCCAACGTAGCCCGGCAGATCTGAGAGTGGCTGGGTTTCGCCACTGTGGGTATTTTTACAGGCGACTTCATTTGCCACCAATCAAAGCGGCTCCTGTCATTCTCTTTAAATGTGGCGCAAGGACAGTCTCGACAGAGAGCTCTCTGTGTGGAAGAGGACGATGCATAATCGCAGCGATGTGTACGTGAGTGGACCATTGTCACTGCTCTTGGCTGGTGTGGCAACATACAATGTCAGCGGGTACCCTTATTTAATACAAAATGTCCTGGCAATAAACTCAGTATCTGTGTACCTGTGCCCCATTTAAAATCACCAATATCCCATTAGGCCAGCAGTCTACCTTTCTCCAGTATTTACCCTCGGTCTGAGGAAGCGTAAGTTTAGACTGACTTCCTGCCACCGAATTGTCACTTTTCAAGAACACAGTCCATTTTTTAAAATATATTTTTAGAGGAAAACAATGCATACTATTCTTCTGAATAAACGGTGTAATATGAAATTCACTTATTAGAATATGACTTTCCTCCCTGTTAAACATTGACTTTATAATAATATTATGGATTTATCTTGGAAACTACACCTTTATTCTTGTAATATTATGACTTTTAACCCAACAAAATAGGTCTTTGTTGTAAAGATTTAAACTTTATTCTCATAACATTACACTTTTTTTTCTCTTCAAAATATGACTTTCCCATTCTAACATTATGACTTTTTTACCCCAAATATAGACAACATTCTAGTTCTGGCATTTAGGGGTACTCATGGGAATTATGTTTAACAGGTGTTCAGATTGTGAGGTGGTCCTTATGCGGTGGTCCAAGGAAGAAATTCATCCCTGTAATTCCTTCCCATAACATTTGAGAACCCCTTACCCAAGCAAGCATTGTCTATTTTCTGGGGCTTGCAATGACACGACGTTAACCACCATTGCAATCCTCAATAGCAATGGATTATTATTATTTTCTCCATATTCACACCTTGCGGTTTCTGAGGTAAGATTCCTTTCTATTCACCGTTGTTCTCTTAAGTATGGTGGACAGGTTCAACCATCATGACTTTGTAGAAGGGGTCTCTACAGTCTCCTACAGAGTCTAATCTACGGAAAGGTTATTATAACTGGTGTTGCCCCTTTGGCTAAAAAGGTAAACAGTACATACAATCTCAGTGCAATCTCATTAAAATACAGTTTTAAAGAATTAAAGTTGTGAATTTATGATAATAAAGTGAGAATATTGTGAGAATAAAGCTATATTTTAGAAGAAATAAGTCGTAATCTTACAAATCATAAATTTATAATTTTCTTCTAAAATAAATACCTTTTCATTCTCATATAACAATTTTTCTCTTTGTTGCGGTTCCTTTTCAGAAGACTACTTCTTTGTGACACACAGAAATATTTGACCAAAAGAAATATTTGTGTAAACATAAGGAATGGCAATTATACGGTGCACTTTACTCTTTCCTCATTTTGTTATGTAACAGATACTCGTATATAACAAAATTGATTAAATACATAAAAAATGTTCCCTCAACATTCTACACACCCATACTAAACAATAAGAAATGTAAAACAATAAAGCATCCAGCGGTCACATAAAAAAATGTGAAAAATGTAAAGGTGGATGAAAACTTTTAATAGGCACTATACATACAGTACAACTGCATACTGAGAACTAAGCAGCCAGGTTTCATAACCATGCCCTAATTACAAATAATCAATAATAATAATTATGATTATATTATTATATTGTATTTAATAATCTAAATAATTGTATTTAACAATCTAAAAGGACAGAAATATTTTTGTCTTCCAGACTGCTCTCTGTGAAACCACAACATGATGACATTTTGGGAAAATTGGCTTTAACATCCCTGCAACCTGTTCTATCAACCGTGCTGCCCTGTGAGCCGTGGCCAATTTTAATTTATTAGACTTTTTAATACACTTGTTGAGTTCCCACCGCCTATAAAACATTGTTCTATTACCCTTGGAGCACACAAATTTCAGAATAGAGAGATAAAAAGCACGCAAATAATATTTCTTCTTATTTCTTCTTCTACGCGTTCGCACTGATACAATTGATTCACATGTTCAACTGTTAGTTTCTCTCTTGTTTCTCTCACATTCAGAGGCGCACTGCTTGCAGCACTAAATCCTTTCACAGGACATTAGTGCCTGTTTGGGGTGTTAGAGTTGCGGGGATGGTGACTGTGAAGTAACATGTATTCCCCTGACTACTAATGATTCCTCTTCTGCTAATGACAACTACTATGTAGAGTTCATTGGAAGTAAATATAGACATCTGTCACGATATGATTTTAACTGGACCCAGAAGCAAGCGGAGGCTGAGAGATTTGTGGTGAAAGGTTTATTGAAGAGGATATGGAGATGGATCCTTAAGGCGTACTGGCGGGTTGTCGAGACAGGGAACGTGTGGCAGGCGGTGGGGTGAGGAGGTGGATGGTTTGGCCGTGTGCTGGAAGAGGTCAACACGGCGGGGAACACGGAAGAAGCACTGAGGACAAGGAAAAACACTTCGAGGAAGCGCGAAACCGTGCACGCCGGATGGTTGTCGATAACTCGGGGGGGAGGGGGGGGGCGGAGCGGGTACGGCCGGAGGGCTAAGAGCGCTGTTGGAGACAGGCTTGAGTAATGACACATGGAACGTTGGATGAATTTTCAGAGATTGCGGAAGTTTCAGTTGAACAGACGTGGGATTGATGATTTTCGTGATCGGGAATGGACCAATAAAGCGCGGAGTGAGTTTGCGGGATTCCGTCTGGAGTGGGAGGTCGCTCAATCCATGGGAGGAATGAGCTCCAGGAAGTGGGGTTGCGTGCGGCAAAGCAGCGAAGGGCCGATTCCAGGGACTGATTTGCCCGCTCCGTCTGGCCGTTGGTCTGTGGATGGTATCCCGAAGAGAAGCTGGTTGCTGCGGGGCACAGACGGAGCAATCGTGGATGAGCTCCCGGGTGTTCTTTGACTAGGCTGGGCCACCAGAAGTGTTGCTGGATGAAATGGATGACAGGTGAGCTTGGAGTTGTTCGGAGGTCCGGTCTTGGGATCCGGGTGAGTGTTTTGAGCCTCTTTAACCACCTGTTCGATTTTCCAAGTGGCTGCTCCAACGAAGCACGAGGAAGGGAGGATGGGTTCTGGTTCTGCAGGGATGGAGGGGTGTTTGCTGTTGCGGGATCCAGGACAGAAGGAGAGGCTGAAATTAAATTGGCTCAAGAAGAGGGCCCAGCGAGCTTCTTGTGGGTTAAGGTGTTTGGCGGAACGGAGGTATACAAGGTTCTTATGATCAGTCCAGATGATAAATGGTAAATCAGTTCCCTCCAGCCAGTGCCTTCACTCCTCCAATGCCCAGATGATGGCCAGCAGCTCTCGGTTGCCAATGTTGTAGTTCTGTTCAGCAGAGGATAGACGATGGGAAAAGAAAGCTCAGGGATGAAGTTTTTGGGAAGAGCGGCCCCGCTGCGAGAGAACGGCCTCTGCCCCAGTGTCCGAGGCGTCAACCTCCACTACAAACTGGAGGGAGGGGTCGGGGTGTCGTAGGATGGGAGCACTGGTGAAAAGGGTCTTAAGTTGGTCTAAGGCTTGGGATGCTGAAGGGGTCCACTGAAACGGAGAGCTGGTGGGAGGAATAGCGACTACTGTAGTTGCGGATGAAGCGGCGGTAGAAGTTGGCCAATCCAAGGAAACCTAGTTCTTTGCGGTTGGTGGGAGTGGGCCAGTTAACGACTGCTTGAATCTTGGCAGGGTCTGGTTGCAATTGTCCTTCGGCAATGATATAACCTAGGAAGTGTACGGAGGAGAGGTGGAATTCACATTTTTCTGGTTTGACATACAGACTGTTCTACAGAAGGCGCTGGAGGACTTGGCGGACATGACTGCGGTGTTCTTCGGGGGAGCGGGAGAGAATGAGGATGCCCTCCAAGTCAACAAAAACAAACCGGTACAACATATCGTGGAGGACGTCATTGATAAATGTTTGGAAGACAGCGGAGGCAATATAAGTACAGAGGCACCAGAAGTTGGTCAACTCCATACGACAGAGATGTATGTTTTTGTTCAGTGATTCACGGGAAAGCAAACTCTTCAAGCATTTTATCCAGTAAATGTCTGACTGTAAAGAGCTTTTTACTCACTATTTTTAAACAAAGTTCAATTACAGACACGTGCCCTGCATCCTCACACTGACTTTTGCATACCATGAGCAACAGGGATTCGCAACATGGAAAAGAGGGGAAAACGCGATACATTTCTGTGTAAATCATATCCATCAGGACAACATCGGAGTGAATTGCAAAAAGACTTTGTACTGCCTTAGTTTCTTGCAAGTTAAAAGAGGTCACAATGTCAAGTCGCTTGATGTCTTGCCACGTTGAATCAGTATGCGCCACCAGAGACGGTGCTGAGAAATGCCCTCAGACGTTTTTTTGGCAGTTGGTTGGTCAGTGTTGCATAAACAAACTCCTCTTGTCTCCTGACTGCGGGCTCTGTGAACCCTCTTACATCTTTAAATCACAACTCGAGTATTTGTTTCGTGCGTTTAGCTTCTGAGAATGCATGAAGGCTAAGTAATGCCCGCTGTGGGAAACTGTTTATTGAACCCGCAGAGGCTACACTGTCCTTAAATGACCACACAGAATTATATATGCAATATACAGTACTTACATTTTTACCACGCTAACACAGTGCTACAATTGGTCAATGAGCTGATCTTATATACTGTAATCTTGAATACGTCATTTTTAGAATGCTTGTTATTCAGATTTGTTTTGAGTGTGCACAAATTTGATTTGCATTTAATTCAGATACATCGTTTTCTGATGTACTCAGAGGCTCGGAGAACGCTGTAGGTGTAATGCTCATGAGACTTAGGAAAACTGTGACGAACTGTCGAACTCCTGCAAACAATGTTCCTAAATGGGAAGGAATATAGTTGTAACCCGACCCCGTTCTCAGATGACGTCTCCAGTGACGTATGACTTCCTTTCCGGTTCAGGGAGCGTCTTGTGAGGCCGTGAATTATTTTACATTTTATATCTCCAGACCCGTATTAATTGGCTTGTTATTTTGTTGTTCAAACTTGGTTACTCTGTGCTATAACGTGGTTCCTATGTGACAAGTGTACTGTATCACCCAATCTGTATCACTCAACTTCATGACATGATAGCTTAGCAATTAGCATCATGCTTTTTCATCTTTTCCTACCCACTCCTCACCCTCTGTGTGTGATAATGCAAACGATACGAAGAAGCATGGTAAGAAGTTTAGCTTATTCGCTACCATGGATACGATGAATTAGTGACTTGCAATGCGTTGGGCGCGGATGCAAAGAGAACATTTGCCTCCACGGCTTGGAAACCCAGTCGGGTTGCGTAATAAAATTGTCATGGTCTGTGTTTTGGTTTGGATTGTGTTTGGTGTTGTTTCATGTTTTCCTGTACGTCATGTCTTGTGTGCTTAGTTAGTTATTGTCGCCACCTGTTCTCTGTAGTCTTGTCTCACGTATGTTTCCTGGTCCCATCTTGTAGTGGTGCGTTATTAGTCCCTCCATTGTCTCTTTGTTACTTTTTATTTGTGGACTTTTGTTAACTCAGCGTTACCTCCTTGATCCGTGTTTGCCTTTTTTTGGAAATATTTTTTTTGGGTGATATTCCTGCACTACCACCTTGCCTCCCTACTTTTCTGCACTTGGGTCCCCCTCTTCCTTGCCTAAAACGCCTTCAAAAACCCAAAACCCTGACAAAAATAGTGTAGCCCATGCAGCGTTTCCCCCTCTCTCTATTTGTCAGACTTTTTTTTCTCTCTCAATATCCGGAACAATCGGTGTTACGGCCATAACGAGTCAGCGTTCAGTGATTTCCGTAACAAAATACAGATGTTCCATGTAACATTTGACAAATCTTAAACTCAAGGCCCGGGGCCAGATCTGGCCCGCCACTTCATTTTATGTGGCCCGCGAAAGCAAATCATGTGTGTCAACTTCCATGATTTTTGATCAAATGTGTTCAAAATTTATGTATAATATTCATATGTAATAAATAGTAATGAACTATTGTAAGCATGTTTGGCCTCCAGCCCCCTTTTACAGTTACTTGAACAATAGTTGAACAAAGCATTATCCTTGACTTCTGATTTCAAAAGTAGTTATCCATCAATTGGTTGTCTATGTGTAATAATATGATGAGGCGATTAAACATTGATATGGTTTTACAATCATAATGGCCCTCTGAGGAAACCCGTATCTACAATGTGGCCCGCGACAAAAATGAGTTTGACACTCCTGTCCTAAACCGCCAACCTAAAACATAGTCTCCACACTCACATGCACATAAATGAAACGTGCTGCAAAACAAGGAAATGCCATGTTTGTGTTTCGCCAGTTTTTCACCAGTCTTGGCAGTATAAAACCACATAGTGTAAATACAGTACGAGAGAAGAAAGAGAGTTGGTGGACGGGAACTTACCAATGGGCAGGGCGAGGAAGAAGGGCAGCCAACAAAGTGTAAACATTCCCACCACAACTCCCAAAGTCTTCGCCGCCTTCTTCTCCCGGGAGAACTTGAGCAGTTTGACCGCGAGGGAGCTTCTGGCCTGGTGCCCGCGGCCCTTGCCCGCGCCACCCCCGCAACCGTCGTGCGCCTGAGCCTGAGCGCCCTTGTGGACCCTCAGGGTCAGCTCGCCGGAGTTCATCCTCTCGCGCATGACGCCGGCCTCCAGGTTCTTGGTGGTGCGTTTGGCCACGATATACACCCGGCAGTACATGGCCAGGATGACGGCCAGAGGAATGTAGAAGGAGCCGAGCGAGGAGAAGAGCGCGTAAAAGGGCTCCTCGGTGATGGCGCACACGGCGTCGTCCGGCGACGGCGGCTGCTTCCAGCCGAGCAGGGGTCCGATGGAGATGACCACGGACAGCAGCCACACCCCGAGCATGGCCAGCAGAGCCCGCTTCTCCGTCACGATGCCGGGGTAGCGGAGCGGGTGACTCACGCCGATGTAGCGGTCGATGGAGATGACGCACAGGCTCATGATGGACGCGGTGCAACACAGCACGTCCACTGCCGCCCAGATGTCGCAAAAGATCCTGCCGAACACCCAGCGGTCGAGGATCTCCAGGGTGGCCGACACCGGCAGCACCGTGGTGCCCAGCAGCAGGTCGGCGATGGCCAAGTTGATGATGAAGTAGTTGGTGGGGGTGCGCAGGTGCCTGTTGCACACCACCGAGAGGATGACGAGGATGTTGCCCGCGATGGCGAACGTGATGAAAGCCCCCAGCGCCATTCCGAGCGGGATGGCCCGCCTGAGGTCCACTTCGCGGTTCCCCTCGGAGGTCCCATTTTCCCACAAGTTGCTGACATTTTCAGTGCTCGCGCTCATTTTGACCCAACAGCTCCTCCATAGCAGGCTTTACATGTCCGGCGTGGCTCGCTCCCACTCACACAACTCGCATAGCTCGGTGGACAAGTGAGCGGCCGTGGCGAGGGGGACGCCAGCATGTCACCCACTCAGCCCAACACATCACCACAGCAAGATGCCGAGCACAATGCGCTCGACGAGACTGTGAAGCCCCCACAACATGCCTCTCGAGATGTGCGTCCCCGCTGTGGGAGGGGGCTGCATCCAAATAAGAGCAAAGGAAGCTAATTTGTGACCTAACTGTATTTGCCTGTTTGAGGTCCTTGCATTAACACCATACAGATGAAAGTAACCAATTAGAAGATTGTCCCCGTACAGCAGTGTTTCCTCATATTTATTGAGCCAAGGCACCTTTTTCACATTACAAAAATCTCACTGCGCACCACTAATTAAAAAATAAATAAAATAAATAAATAAAAAAGTCACATACACAGTTTAATTGCCAACTTAGAGCATTTAATTGTTCTGAGCCGTCACTATGCTTCACTGGCATAGATGCTGTAGATGAAAGATACAAAGATACATTATTCGTAATGTTGGGACCACTTCAGCAAAACCGGATAATTTTCTGGCAGCACACCTGATGATCTCGCAATTCACACTTGGGGTTGAACGACGATGAACGAAAATGATTTTTTGCAATCAATGCTACTGCAGGGCTCCCCTAAGTTATTGGTTGCAATTTGCCCCGAAAATTCCAGGCCTCAAGCACGAGGGGCACCTGGGCATTTGTAACGTTCAGAAATATTGTTCTTTTATTTAAATATGTCAGTAATAAAAAGTGATGTCATGAAATATATTCTGTGGTGAAAGTTCAAGGTGCTTTAATTAAAGTCTGAGGACTACCTACACCCACAAAATGGTTTATCCCACCCAACTCAATTGTTGCAATGTACACAGTGCTCCTCTGGGTACACACAGTACACACAAACAAGAAGAGAAAGGAGAGACAGGAGAAATAAAGAAAACTAAAAGTAGGCAGCCAAATGCTTACCAAGTTTTTTTTTCCAACGAAAGGTCATATCAGATCAAATGTTAAAGCACATTATGACTGATGAAACCTATTCATTTTAAAGCATGCTTATTAGTTACAGTGTTATTGATGATACTGCTGTTGATAAAAATTACAAAATGACGTTATATGTATCTTAGCTGCATAGTTAGTTGTTGTAATTAGTCGGAGCCGTGCCCATGTTTTTCTCTTTAACGAGTCGGCTGGTCTTACCTTGTGTTTCATAGTATTGCGTGTTGTAAGAAGCGATGTATCCATTGTAGCCAGGCTAAAAAGAAATTAAGCATTTCTCAGTTTCACTATTTCTATTTTACTTGTGCTTTTACTCTACTTGAGGATAGACTTAAATATTTTGCAAGGACCGTGCTCCAAGTCTCATTATTAGTCCAATATTTCCACATAGTATGGCCGTATACTGTACTGCAACAAGTGTTTAACAAAAAAAGTGTCGTAAAGTGAAACAATTGCTGTGATGTCGGCACGTGTTGTATCAACTTCAATAAATGAATAAGGTTCCTTTTTAGCGCATTATTGGACATAAAATCTCTGCCAGATGAATATTTTACGACTAGCGGCAATCGGACTAGCCAAAGTTAGCGACGTGAAGTGCCATTCTCATCTACATCCAGCAGCCTATTTCGTACCTTCTGACCTGCGCAGACGTGTGAAGACTGCTGTTTCGTTGGCCGGACGTTTCGGTGCTCCACAGTGAGGAGTGACAGATTTAATAGGAACGATTCATTGCAATGACCACCACTGATGAAATCACAGAACTCTTTCTTAGAGCAGGTGTTTACGCAAAGCCATGGGAAGTCTCTCTGGAGGTCTTACACTGGGCTTAACTGGACTGGACTGCAGTCAGGGACAGAAAAACGTCTTGCCAATTTTGCAACACTGCTCCAATGTCAGTTGGCAAGTCATGGGCAAGGGAATGAATGATACATTATGTTTACAAAAACTGCAAATCCTAAGCTGTCAATGCTAATGGCTTCATGTCTGCCCGAAATCACAGTTTATCATAATTTTTGGGACACCTAGTGAGGGGATATGCTGAGGTTATGCTTGTTATGCTCGTTATTCGCTCCCATTCATTGGACATGAACCTGCCGCGATGATCATCACTGGTGAGAATGAATGCAAGCTTCACTATTTCATCCACTGTCCATAAATTATGACGATAGCTAAGTATTGTTTTAAAACACAAAATATGTATACTTTATAAATTGCATTTGTATGGCTCGGCAGCAGCTGAAACAACCATGACGTGGGCAGGTACGTGAAAAATGAATCAACTTTTTACATCACAAATATACACAGAAATCGATGCAGTCATTTTACAAGCCATCTTTTGCATTCAATAGACAAACTGCATAAATGTCAAACTTAAACGATGTCAGAGACTCATTTTGACCTATGCATAAAACATTAGAAAAATGGGTTCTGATGGCATGAGACCTTTAAATATCAAGTACAGACACAAATTACCAAGCCTTTTTGTTGAGCATGCGATTACCAAAACAGTGCCTTCCAACAAAACTACCAAAAAGCCAAAATTCTAACATAACACTTATTTGCAAGATGACGGTGCGAGTTGATACAGCACCTGGAAACTCTCGTTTATTTATTTATTGTTTCCCCCCGTGTTTAATGTCCGCAACCCTTTCATCTCATATGAGAACGGCTGTTTATGCCCCATCCACCCAAGATACAGAAAAAAATTGCTTAGCACATTTGTGCCTGCTTCAATTACAAGCTTGAGGAGGAGACACCATGGGCGGCGGTGTGAGAGGAAGCAGAAGAGGGGCAAGCGAGCTGGCATTCGCGCTAGGCTGTGGAGCGCTCAGAACGTACCAGTTCTTTCTTGCCTTCTGGTAGCTAATGCCTGATCTATCGTCAACAAAAAAGACGTACTCAGACTGTAAACTTGCTCAGACAAGTTGCGCTACTCTGCTTGCTTTCTTACGGAAACCTGGCTGAATTCAAACATTCCAAACGCGGCTATCGAGCTAGCAGGCAGGACTGTTTACAGAGCAGACAGAACAGCTGATTCTGACAAAGACAAAGGAGGCGGAGTGTATATCCGTATATGTGAGTAACAACTGGTGGAGTTCTACAACTACTGTTGAGCAGTTCTGCTCTATTGATTTGAGTTTTTAACCTTAAAATGCAGGCCATTTCATCTACCAAGGGAGCTTACTGTTTTGTTCCTCTCCGCTGTTTATATCCCCCTGCAAGCTGATGCTAAGCTAGCATTGGCTAAATTACATGACTCTACGCGCAAACTTTAAACGCTCACCCGAATGCCGTGTTTATAATAGCAGTGGATTTAATTATGCCAAGCTATGACTGTGCTTCTCAAATTTCACGAGTCCGACTCGAGGTAATAACATCTTGGACCGTGTTTACTGCAACATAGCCAAAAGCTACAACGCTTCACCTGTCCCCCACCTTGGCAGATCTGACCAAAAAAGCCTGCTTGTGACCCCCGCAAATAGACCTCTTGGCGCAAAGATAAAACCCATTGTTCGTATCACAAGGGTCTGGCCTCCAGGAGCCATGATTAGGCTACAGGATTGCTTTGAGACTACAGACTGGGACCTCTTTAAAAGGACAGCCACTCGTAACAATTACACAGACATCAACACGTACACCTCTTCTTTGCTGGATTATATAAGTTACTGCATGGATAATGTCACCACCATCAAACCAATCCGCACACTTCCCAAATACAAACCATGGATGAATGCAGCTGTGATCAACCTGTTGAACGCTCGTAATGTCCACACAGGGGACAAAGGGACCTACGGAACAGCAAGGTCCAACCTGAGGAAAAGCATCAAAGAAGCAAAGCGCTGCTACAAAATGCGTATTGAGGAGCAATTTAACAACTTGGATGCCCAACGCATGTGGCAGGGCATTAAGACCATAACACACTACGCAGGCAACAACATCAGCCCAATACACACAGCTAATCCATCCCTACCAGAGGACCTAAATCACTTTTTTGCCTGGTTTGTCAGAGGCAGCAACCACAAAAATATAGCGTTTGCAGTGCAGGGAGACTCATCCAGTGCGCTGGTACTGAGCTCTCATGAGGTGAGAGGACCATACAACCCTCACAAATCCACTGGATCAGATAAGGTTCTAGGTGGGGTCGTTAAGCACTGCCAGGTGAACTAAGATAGATAGACAGATAGCGATCAGGTCACTGAATGAGTACTGACTGGTGGCATTGACTCCAGTAGTGATGAAGTGCTTTGAGAGACTCATTCTAGCACACATCAGCAGAAAAATCTCACCACCCTGAACCAGTACCAGCTTGCCTATAGGGCAGGTCAACAGGTCAACTGAGGACACCGTGTCAATGGCCCTCCATACTGCCTTAAAACACCTGGACCAGCGAGACAGCTATGTGCATATGCTGTTTATCGATTATAGCTCTGCCTTCAATACCATTTCCCCCATAACCTGATCACAAAACTGAACTGCCTGGGCCTCAACAGACACTTGTGCAGCTGGATCCATGACTTACTCACTGACAGACCACAAACTGTTCGCATGGGAAATTGTGTCTCCACATCAATCACGCTGAACATGGGTGCACCGCAGGGTTGTGTACTGAGCCCCCTCCTATTCTCTGTCTATATAGACACACAACTGTAAACCCTCATGAGACAAACACTATCCTCAGGTTTTCTGACGACATGATTGTCAAAGGAAGAATCACCAGCAACAGTGAGTCGGCCTATAGAGCAGATGTGGAGACCCTGGTGAAAAGGAGCCGTGACAATAATCTCATCCCGAATGCAACAAAAATGAAAGAGATGGTCCTCGACTTCAGGAAGAAAAACTCCATTGCTTACCAGCCCCTCAACATTGAGGGGGTAGAAGTGGAGGCCGTGGAGAGCTTCAAATATCTGGGCGTCCACATCAGCCATGACACAAAGTGTTCCATTAATACAACAGCGATGGCTAAGAAAGGACTTCAGCGGCTCCACTTCCTGAGGTGCTTGAGGAAAGCACAGCTCCCAAAACAGCTGTTTGTGAACTTCTACAGGGCAGCCATAGAATCCATCATTACCTACTGCATCACAGTATAGTACCCTGGGTACACCGCTGAGAACAAGAAGCCTCTCTCTTGTACAGGGGGAACTTGGTTTTCGAAATGGTTCCATGCAGTGGTGAGGAGTCAGATCAGGGCGTAATCTATCACTAACCTACACTAACGCAACAATAAATTTGAAATTACAGAAAACAGTTGCTTGGAAAATTTATTAAGCCGTAAATACAAAACACACAACGCACAGTAAGTTTAGCGGAACTTTAACTGAGCGTGTCTTCTTATGAAAGGGCGTCAGGAACTGAAATTTTACTACATCCCTGATGGCCACGTATTCTTATACCACCGAGAAAAATAGTTCATTGTGTTCATTAGTGGACTATGGCACCATGGTTGGGGATCACTGCTTTAGATTATGCTACATGTAACCAGGATCCTTTTAGAATGGCGCTAAATATTTCCTCAATTTAATCAAGGAACATGCTATTTTCTCAGCATGTTTTGTCTTGGAATCTGAGATCTATGTTTTGAAACACGCATATTAAAGGACTGTCTCGCAAACGTAAGGAAGAGAAGTTTTATTTTCGCTTTAAGTGGCTCCTTATGATATAAAGCAAACATTTGTTGGAGCCCTTTCTAGATCCTCTTTATTGACCTTTTTTGGCTTCATCCTGCATGCATCCTGCATGCCTTTCTTGCTGTGGAAGGTTAAAGGTGACAGGTTAGGCCTTTAACCTTTCAACCACGTTCAACACAACACAGCTGGTTTAGTGAGGTTATGCATTTTTACTATACATAGCCACTGAGGGCGACACGGTAAACGACTGGTTAGAGAGTCTGCCTCACAGTTCTGAGGTCGGCCCCGCCTGTGTGGAGTTTGCATGTTCTCCCTGTGCCTGTGTGGGTTTTCTCCGGGCACTCCGGTTTCCTCCCACATCCCAAAAACATGCATGGTAGGTTAACTGACAACTCTAAATTGCCCGTAGGTGTGAATATGAGCGCGAATGGTTGTTTGTTTCTATGTGCCCTGCGATTGGCTGGCGACCAGTTCAGGGCTCTCACCCGAAGATAGCTGGGATAGGCTCCAGCATGCCTGCGACCCTAGTGAAGATAAGCAGTACAGAAAATGGATGAATGGATAGCCACTTAGTTACTTATTTACTTACATTTGCTGTGGTTAACCCTTAAAGGACAACGTGATCACGTCACTGTCATTTATATATAGTTTAATGTCTTTCTCTCCCTAGATTGAAGCCAGCCAAATAGCATGCATACGCACAGATCAATAGCAGCCCACCTGAATGAGTGGGCTTGTGGTGTAGTCTTTGACACACCATACATGGTGGATGTTGTGTGATATTCTCAGATCCACAAAACACTTTTGATTGTATAATGCATTTTAACCGCAGAAATTTTTTTATGGACAACCATTACCATCATATCAATTACTAATCTATCTATACAAACTGTGTAGAGCAATCATAAAAAAAACCCAAACAAAAATAAAACACCAACCAACCAACCAACCAACCAACCAACCAAACAAACAAAGAAACAACTACAGCCAAAACACATTATCGTTCTTTGAACTTCATTGGTTTTGTTTTCTACTATCACACCTAAAGAGGATACAGATTTTTATTGTAACATACTGTACATGAGGACCGCCAGTGATTAATGCAGAGATAAATCACTTCAGCTCTGAAAATGTGGAGGTGACTGACAAAAACCCTTCCCTTTCTCTCTTCTGATTTTAAGCCAGCTCTTAATGTTTAACAAATGCACATTTAATAGGCTTGAAGAAAACTTTAATATTGCTAAGACTTTATCCATCCATTTTCTGAAACGCTGAGTCACATACTGTATGTGCTAATCATAAGTAAGTATCAAGTCTTAAGCTTTTCAAGTAAGTCTGTGGCAAAATTAAAGCAACTTTATCTACAAAAGCAATGGTTCATCCTCTCTTGTTCGGAGAGAGACACGGTTGTACTTCTTTATTTCTTTATTAGCTTCTATTTGTCTTCCGCTGTGTACGCCGTCGTATGTATGTAACGTCATGTGGTTACGTTTCGTAACCCACTGGAGATGGTAAGCTGGCAACATATTGCCCTACCCCTGAAAGAAATGCAAGTCTGGCTCTTTCATGAACAGTATTTATGTTGGCAAAAGGGGTATGTGAGCCAATAATGGTTGTGATGCATCACTTCCATTTGATAAAGCTCGTATGTGGCTTTTGGCTGACCTTATCGCAGATGATCACTGTTGCACAATGAACATGTTAGAGAAGCTTATTTTGACAAAGTAGTGGCGTGAGAGTATAGTGGAGTGATGAGCGAGGGGGTGAATCTTCGGGGTGTGAGCGGCCTGGCTGGGGCCCAGTGAGCTTGATACGATGCTGCTGAACGGTCTTCTCGGAAGTGCAGTGAGATACGGCCATCAGTTGATTCGCAATGAGAGCGACACTTGTGACTTCAATATCCAGGTTGCGAAACCACACTAAGATGTTTGTTATCCCATAGTACAGGATGTCATCAAATGTGTTTTCTACATTTGAGGAAGAGGGATCAGTGAATCGGGTCTGGAGGTGTGCGCTTTCAGAAGCAGTCAGTAAAAAAGGTCTTGGTAAAAAATACAAACTAAGGCTTTATTCTTTAGGCAATTCAGGAGAAGTAGTTTGCAAAAGAAATAATTGCAAAATTAATACAAGATCTGAATACTGAATTCCAATTCAGCAATGTTTTATTTGAATGAATTCTTATTTCAAATGCTGGAAACATTTGGAATGACAGTTGGAATTTTGGTACAGAAGTAAAGTAGTAACAAGTGAATGGACCGCACCTAGCCAATCAACCTCTGGTAAGTCGGTTGTCCAAATACAATATTTTGAGCCCTGGGAAACAGATGTACTGTACTCAGAAATGGCATATTCTTTAATTAAAGCCACCAAAGTGAGGTAATAAGGCGAATGTTAGAACTCTTTCCTATTCTAAATACTTCTAGACCAAACTTCATAAAAGATTACGTCAATGTTTCAATCAATTTGAAAGGAACGCGCATGTGTCTTTGTGTTCATTGTTTGTGTGTCTGAAGGCAGTCGTGGAACAAATGGTACTGACAAAAGTAGCGTGAGAAGTAATGCGATAAATTATAATGTTTCAGCTTCTTTTAAACCTCACAAAGCTGATTTGATATGACTGGCGCAATCACGAGCTACTGTATGTGCAGTATGGGTACTTTTATCTGCTCCCTGTCTGTGCCTGGGACCATCAGGAGATTAAAAGTGGAAACAGTGAATGAAATGTGTCATCTGAGCAGTATATTATTGAACTACTGTACTGTAAATTTAAGCATGGCCCTGTGCTTTCAGAACTGTCCGTCCATCCATCCATTTTCTGAGCCGCTTCTCCTCACTAGGGTCGCCTGGAGAACATGCAAACTCCACACAAGCGAGGCTGGGATTTGAATGTCAGTCCTCAGAAATGTGAGGCACATTTGCTAACCAGTCATCCACCGTGCCGCTTCGTCATGTAGTAATGGAAATAATAATAGTTGAACCACTATGGCAAAATAAGCTTTCGATAACTTTTCATGTCCCAGGTCTTATGATAGTACTCACCAAGTTTGAAGTCAACGGGATGAAACCTGTCGGACAAGTTCGCAAAAGACTGACCCATGTAAATGTGGGAAAATGGTCCAAAACTGGAAAGAAAAAAAAAAGGTCACAGGTAAGCATTTCATGTTGGTTTTAGGATATTGGTTCTATCATCATAACTGGTTATTCAGTTAAGGACGTAGCTTTTAATGTCTGAAAACGTATGACTTCCGTCGTCATGATGTTTATTGTTGCTGTTTTGGCATCACAAATCACCTTTCTGGCTGTTGTCCTGCATTTCAGTTATCTGTCTTCTCTGATGCTTTCATGACAGACTCTCACGGCTTCAACTTTGTATTTCTACTTACTTAGAGAAATGGGAAGTACAGTAGAAGAACTGAAGTCATACCATTTGTAAAACACGTCTCTAAAGTAGCACAAAACTTGCTTCTGCTTTCTAATGGCTCTTTTTAACAGCAAAATATTAAGAAAAAAGAGCAACCTCAGAAAAAAAAATTGGATAATACGAATGTGAGCAGCAGCCGCAGAGTAAACGGCGCCATTTTGCAAGAAGCGAGCTGACGTTTTTTTCAAAGCAGTAAGACTCTTGTGGTGTCCCAATGCTTCTTTTTGTGCTACATGGCCGTGAGCGTCGACCCTTGTTCACAAAGGCAGATTTTATGTATTTATTTATTAAAAAAATAAAAAAAACGTTTTTACAACAGTTAACTTCTTTTCACACTTATGTGACAATTAAGCAGCTAACTACCAACTCCCTTTGTTTCCTTGATTTGAAATATACAGACCCATATATAGGTTGATCACATGACCCGAGTTTTTAAACAAATGAAGTTTGACCTGCTCACACAGTGTTGAAATCGACCTGATTCAATGACGTGTGGAAACCCGTCCTCCTTAATATTCAAGTGTTCAAGTGCACGGAGATAATTCAATTCTCATTCTTATTTAATCTTTTTCACCTTGAGCTGCCAAAAACACATCAAAGCTGTGCTTGCATATTTAAAGAGATGAGTTTCCCGTGGATATCATTTTGATGATTCCAGTCAGCTCTCTGATAACAACATTCCAGTCGTTGCATCCAAACTGTTGGATAACCACATTGGGGACAATGAAGCTCTCAGTGGGGACCAAGCGTTCACTATAAACTGTATGCTTCATTTTTTGGTCATTTAAAAATGTCAGTTACTTTCACCAAATAAAAAAAACAAAACAGCTGCAGTTTCGTGGGTATTTGTTCAAGTGGGAGGTCATTGCCCCTGCAGCAGTTTTCCATCAAATCCCAAGAAGCTGGAACATCCTGTGTCATTTGACTGAACTCAGTCTAAAGATCATGAAGTTGATAACTGTCTTTTGGTCAACCTTTAAAAACACTGGTGATTATTTTATTGAAATGTAAATGGGATTAACCCAAGGCACGTACAGTATATTAGGAACATTGTGCATACTGAACCTTATTTTTCTTTTCTTTGAAAAGGTAGTATTTGTACAGCTCTTACACTGGCTCTCATTACATTTGATAGTGTACATGTGCACCTAATATTAGCAACCTTTGCAGTTAGGAATAAAATCCTCCAATAATTCACTCTAACCGATCGCCTGTCCATTTGAAACAAATGAGGGCCTCAAATGACATTGAAGATTTTACTGCTGAGCCCACTTGAACTTTGTTGCGAACCAAAATGGCCTCCAATGGCTCCAATGGCCTCTGGTTGCACCACAGTATTGTTTTTCTCTATATTTATTTTGTCCAACTTTTTAATTATGATGTTTTAATTGTCATGATTTATTTGTGGATTTTTTTTTGGGGATATTACTATGAAAATGGACAGCACGTGGACTAGTGATTAGCATGTCTGAATGTCTGGGTTTTCTCCGGGTGCTCTGACTTCCTCCCACGTTCCAAAACCATGCATGATACAGTAGGTTCATTGAAGACTCCAAATTGTCCTTAGGTGGGAGTCTGAGTGTTATCTAAATGAGCCCTGTGATTGGCTGGCGACCAGTTCAGAGTGTATCTCTGCCTCTCACCCAGAGTCAGCTGGGATAGGCTCCAGCTCACTTGCCACCTTAATGAGAACAAGCATTAGAGAAAATGAATGGACGGGTGGATGAAAATGCATGAAAATAAAAGCCTATCCCAATTAAAAACTTTACCCCCAATAGTGGCCGTACTGAAATGCTGGTACATCTGATACCAGGTCTTTATGTTCCAAAATTAATCCATCCATTTTATTTTTACCTCTTATCTTCACAAGGGTCGCGGGCGTGCTGGAGCCTATCCCAGCTATCTTCGGGCGGGAGGCGGGGTACTCCCTGAACCGGTTGCCAGCCAATCGCAGGGCACATAGAAACAAAGAACCATTCGCACTCACATTCACACCTACGGGCAATTTAGAGTCGTCAATCAATGTTCTAAAATGTATTCTCAAATTAAAATAGCCATACTTTAAATACTTAAATCATTCAAGCGGTAATGTACAGTACGTTATCAACAGGAAAACAGTGAAAAGTAACTAAATTAGTAAGATCTTCTCAAAAGAAAATGCAGTTGGTGGGAACTACTTTTTGTTCCGCTTGGGTAAGTACTGTATGTAATGCACGACGACACATTGCGCAGTCAGTTTGTCTCAGTCTAACTCTATACGATGGCAATATTGCAAAGCGTAAGTAGGCGTAACATGTAGAGCTATTTTAGCTCCAAACAGCCAAGATGTTTGATGATTGTGATGTTTATGGAAAAACGGTAAAGGTGGTGGCAACATGACAAACCTTGTGAAACACCTCAGGTTAAACCACAACACAGAATAGGAGGCATTTATAATGTGGCAGTCGCGGGCAGAAGAGGAAAGCACAGTGTTGCTCTTTCGCTGCTGCAGGCGAGCACTACCCAGTTTACCAGGTGCTTTTGGAGTTGTAATGAAATAAATACATTCTTCAACAAATAGCTGCATGAGTTCAGCTTGGAGTAACGACACTCTACTGTATACTTATCACCAGTGTTAGGGAGTAACTAATTCCATGTAATGAATTCCAAAATGGATGTAATTGTAATCCATTATATTACTGAGAGAAGATATGTAATTACATTACAGTTGCTTTTGGAAATATCCGTGATTACAATTTAAATTTGTCATTAAGTCAATATGGGTATGGTATGGTAGTTTTCCACATGCTGTACACATACTGTACAATGCGACAAACACATTTTTCATTCTGTACTGTATTTACATTTCATCCGTTTTTGTTTTATCAGTTTATTATTTGTGTGATGACCAAATATGTGGTTAATTCCAAAGTAATGATCTATGCTTTTAATACACAGTCACAGGCATTCATTCAAAATTAAGAAACGTAATCAAAGCATGCAACCAAGTGTGATTAGTTATTTTACTTGACAAAGTAATAGAAATAGGTACACACATTATACAGAGCAATTGTGATGAAACAGCCATGGCAAACATAGAAAAACACAACAAAATAAACATTTTATCCGTAAAAGATATCAATTATTATTTACAGTCAATCAGAAAAGGAATGGTGGTAAAAACATAACTAACCCCTAACGGACTCTTTACTTAACAACTTACTTTTGTACATACATGCAGTTGTAGGCTGATTAGAAATCCCTAAAGTGATTTTTTTGTTTTTTAATAACAATGTTTAGATATTACAAATATGTTTCCTGAAAGCCACCATTTGGTAGATATTTTGGGCTGGAAAAGTAGACTGCTGTGTTTGGGACAACTCAGAGCTGAAAGGTCCTCATCACATGACCTGGCAAAAGCCATGCTTTGCTTGCTGGACAGAGATACCTTCCCAAAGATAGCAGTTTCATTTATAGGCTCCTATGTTTCTGCTCCCGTGATAAATCTAATCTTTTGGGCCTTCAGCGAGCGTGGACATGGAGTGGGTTCTCAGTGGGAGTTCGATAACTGGCAAGAGAACATGCAGATTCTACAACTGTGCGTGGAGGGATCAGATGCAATTGATATGTAGCTGAACTTAAGGTGGAGGAGCTTTCTAGTTTGAAGCCTATGTGGGTATGAAAAACACAAAATAATCATCTCAGAATCTTTTTGGAGGACATTCCAAATGGGAGAAACGACATGAGTCAAAATTAACTTTGCGTGGAAGTTTGTAAATAAGTCCCAAATAAGGCCAAACAGATCTTTCTCTTGCCAAGCCTCTGAGAGATGGGAGATATTTACATCATGAGAATTGTTGTGGACCATGAGATAGTCCAGCAAGGAAGATCGAGGACTTGGATTATTTTTGTAGAGGTTCACACAGTAGGTCAAAGCTACTAAGAGCTTTATAAAAAGTCTAAGATGAGTATTCTGTGAGATGGGAAGACCGTTCTCATTTGATCAGTTACATTTATGAGTCTAATGATCACCTTTGCCAGTGTTCAAACAGAGGTACACTGTATGGCTAAAGACCCTTTAGTTCCTCCTGAATCGTAATACTTCATTTTAGCCGCCTTGGCCTCTGAAGTGATACACCAATGAGATACACACTTAACAATAACAAAGAAAGTAGAAGTCATGATAGAATATTGTTATTATAACTCAATTTTCACAGAGTTTGAAGAACATATGCCAGAGTGTGTTGTTATATTTCCTGTTTGTATGTGGTTATACAGCGTTTGTGTACCAATATTCATTACTTTGAGAGGTAGAAGTGCCGCGAGTTCAATGCTAATTTTCGTTTCCTCGTCAATGGTGTTTTTATATTCATTGTGTGTTAGCTTTGAGCTAGCGGTTTTTGTCAACAAAAATGAGGAAAGAAACAAAGGCTGTGATGTATTTGAACATTCAATAGGTGTAATTCTTTTGTTATGAGTTTAGTTTTACAATGAACATCAACTGGAGTTTCAATCAACAAAATTCACTCTTACTATCACTGATGGTGTAGTGGTACACTCGCCTGACTTTGGTGCAGGCAGCGTGGGTTCAGTTCCCACTCAGTGACGGTGTGAAAGTGAGTGCGAATGGTTGTCCGTGTCTATGTGCCCTGCGACTGACTGGCGACCAGTTCAGGGTGTAGTCCGCCATTTGCCCGAAGTCAGCTGGGATAGGCTCCAGCGCCCCGCGACCCTAACCAGGATAAGCGGTGTTGAAAATGGATGGATGGATGGAAAATTCACTCTTACTCCTTGATATTATGCTGGCACCTTTTCTAGCTGTTGTGATCACGTGGGCTCTGCATGCCATCCGGGCGCTACTGGATAGAAATGCTGGAGCGGAGCATGGCATGGACAGCTTGTTTATGAGTGGTAAAGGCTGAGATTTTAGATCCAGTTCGATCTGATACTCATTATTTTTTATTTTTTTTGCTGACATCGGACTGATTTCCGATCTCAAAGATCAGATCGGGACATCTTAATATATTGTTGAAATAAATATGTAATGTACTGTGTATGTTTGTGTGTGTGTGCTTTTTGTGCTCCGCACCAGGACAGTCCTCTAATGGGGAAAACACGTTACCGTCCATAAAGTCCCAAATATTGGGGTGAGCGTTCTGATATTTTCAGAGGTTGGAGTGGCCATAAGTTGAAATGTCTACATAATTTTTTGGTGACGATTGATTGTAGTTTTATGACATTAAGCCCTGTGAAGGTTTTTCTCTCTAGTGAGGAGTCGCCAAAAGGTCTCCAACGAAATCGAACGTGTTCGATTTCACTGCGACTCCCTGGCGACACGGCCAGTCACGAAGACCATCTGAGACTCGAGTCCCCATCAGGTTGCCAACTACTCTCCAGGCCAGTAAGATAGGGATCTTAAAGAAAACGGTCCACCCATGTTGTCGTTCTTGCCATGCACATTTCAGCAACATTTTAATTAACAACCAAAGTGTAAGAGTTGCTAACTAAAGATTTACTGTGATTGATTACACACTTGATGGGTGGCCAGGCACTCCAGTTACAAAACTATTTGTACAGTACATGAGGAATATAAAGTCAATTTTCCATAAGACTCTATGTGCCCTTTAACTAATTAGTAATCAATTCCTAAATCCTTCATAGTATCCTTACTGCAAAATGGTTCTGAAAAATCATGTTGGAAAGTTTCGGGGATTTGACTTGGTTGCCTTGGCTGCTCTGCTTGAATTAACCAAACAGTGCACCAAATTAACTGCAGCTTGTTGTCTGCTTCTAGTCGTGAAACCTGATAACATGTTGGCCCTCTTGATCATAGTCTGAGACATGCCTTTGCTGATATTACTGACACTTTCTCATAGTCACCTTCTCTGCTTTTTATACAATCTTTTTCTCATCAAGAAGTACATTTTAAATAGTAGTATGTATTTCACAAATAAAATGATTTTCAACCTCCCTACTAGTTGCTCAGTTGATAAAAACACCCCCCAAAGGATATAGTGGCCTGACCTCCCTTAGGAGCAAACAATACTAGAATAGCATCCGGCTGCAAACTGCGGAAATTCTTAAGCGTGTTAAGCATCTTTACTCATGCTATCAAACAGACTTGTGGGTAACTTGACAAGGCTGCAATGGTCGATGTTTTGATTAGTTCGGAAACATTTCCCTCCTCTCGAAATTGTGGCTAACAAGCACTGCAGGCACAAACGTCATATCACAGAGGAATACCATTCCAAGCTTGACTTGGAAGATTACATTCTGCCCAGGGAGACCACAGCCTGACCTTGGATGATTTTTGCTTCATTGTAATTTACTTGAGAGAACCACTTGAGAGGACAGATGGTTTTAACTGAAATGCAACCTGTAGAGACTCTTGATGCACACTAAGGCACTGAGTAGAGCTTTGGGGATTTGTTTGCAGTCTTTAAAAAGTGACCCTCAGCCATTTGACCGCTTGGCCTCTTGGTAATTTAAGCATGTTCATACACGGTATGCAATGCAAGAGGTCATTTTAAAAAGCTTTCGCTGTCCTCATTATGCATGCAGACAAGAAGCTGCTTGCCATGTGAGGAGAGACGGGACTGTACTTCCCCTTAGATTCATTCATCAATTGCTGGTAATATTCATCACTTGGTTATCATGGTAAAATTATTTTACAATACACAGCCAGGGCAGCGCGGTGGACGACTGGTTAGCACATCGGCCTCACAGTTCCAAGGTCCTGGGATCAAATCCTGGCCTCACCTGTGTGGAGTTTGCATGTTCTCCCCGTGGCTGCGTGGGTTTTTTCCGGGTACTCCTGTTTCCTCCCACATCCCAAAAACATGCGTGGTAAGTTAATTGAAGACTCTAAATTGCCCGTAGGTGTGAATGTAAGTGTGAATGGTTGTTTGTTTATGTGTGTCCTGCGATTGGCTGGCAACCAGTTCAGGGTGTTCTGCCTCCTGCCCGATGATAGCTGGGATAGGCTCCAGCACGCCCGCGACCCTTGTGAGGAGAAGTGAAATGAATGAATGAATATACAGTCACTGGTCAATGAATATCGAGGAAAAATTCAAATAACATACAGTTGAACCACATGCTAAGAACAAGGCAGTTTACAAACAATTAGGGTTACGTCCAAAATTTCCATAAAAAAATTACCTGTAGTTACGTATTTCATGGGGGTTTTCATTCATTGTGTGTTAGCCTTGAGCTAGCAATTTTTGTGAACAAAAAAAAACAAAGATACAAAGGCTGTGATGTATTTGAACATTCATCCATCCATCCATCCATTATCTGAGCCGCTTCTCCTCACTAGGGTCGCGGGCTTTGAACATTCAATAGGTGCAATTCTTTTCTGTGAGTTTAGTTTGACAGTGAACTTAAACTGAAGTGTCCATCAATAACTTTAAGCAAGCAACATTCACTCTTACGGCTTGCTACTATGTTGGCACCTTCACAAGCTGTTGTTGTGATCACGTGGGACCTGCATGCTGTCTGGGCACTACTGGAAGTGCTGGAGCAGAGCATGGAATGGACATCTTATTTAAGAGTGGTAAAACCTGAGATTTTTAGATCCGGTCTGATCCGATACTAATTTTATGCTGGCATAGGACCGATTTCCGTTCTCAAAGATCGGATTGGGACACCCCTAATATATTGTATTCTCTATTCATTTATGTATATGTGTGTTTGTGTGTGCGTGCTTTCTGTGCTCCACGCTCAGCTGGCAGAACATGGACACCAGGACAGTCCTCTAATGAGGAAAATTTGTTAATGTCCATAAAGTCCCAAATATTGGGGCCATCGTTCTGATATTTTCAGAGGTTGGAGTGGGCGTAAGTAGAGATGTGCACATACATTTTTGGTGACGATTGATTGTAGTTTTGTGACATTAAGCTACATGAAGGTTTTTCCTCTATAGTGAGCATATAGAGGTGTCAAGGCTCCTAAAAGGAAGCACTTGATAAGCGGAATGCAACTCGAAAGGTAAGCACTTTATCTTTGTTGTTGTTGTTATTGCTTTGCTTTGTATTAGACTGACAAAAAAATGAAAATGCACTCACTGGTGATCGTGTGAGTGAAGCAATAAAAAAAAGAATGACAAAATGAATCAAATGATGAAAATGATCAAAAGAAATTTGCAGCAAACTGGCCAGCAGAGCAATTTATCTTTTAAATGACAATGCGACATCCCACTTACAGATTTTTTTTTCTAATCAGAAAAAGACAACTTTCTCTGAATTAGTTAGTTGTGCCAAAATGAACCAATTAATTAGAAATTAAACAAAAGAAAAAACACCTGAATCAGATTTTCACCATGTTATAATGGAAGAAGACTCTTCTTCAATAGAAGAGCTATAGTCCTCCTTCCCTTTCCCCTCTTTAAAGTTAATGAGCAATAAACTGTTATCATGTTTATATAGTGTTTTATTTCTTAATAATAGTGGGGTTTGACTTATTTCTATATTGCACTGTTTATTTTTAACCACACACTGATAAAAAAGGTAAGTATAACTGGGGCTGGAATTGATTAATTGCATTTTCATCAATCCATCCATCCATCCATCCATCCATCCATCCATCTTCTGCTTATCCGAGGCCGGGTCGCGGGGGCAGTAGCTTTAGCAGGGAAGCCCAGACTTCCCTTTCCCCAGGCACTTCATCCAGCTCTTCCGGGGGGATTCCAAGGCGCTCCGAGGCCAGCTAGGAGACATAGTCACACCCTCCGGTTCCCTTTCTTAAAAAGGGGGACCACCACCCCAGTCTTCCAATCCAGAGGCACTGTCCCCGATGTCCACGCGATGTTGCAGAGGCGTGTCAACCATGTCAGCCCCACAACATCCAGAGCCTTTAGGAACTCTGGGTGAATCTCATTCACCCCCAGGGCCTTGCCACCAAGGAGCTTTTTAACCACCTCGGTGACCACAACCACAGAGATAGGAGAGCCCGCCTCAGAAAACCCAGACTCTGCTTCCTCATGGGAAGGCATGTCGGTGAGGAGGTCTTCGAAGTAATCTCCCCACTGACGTCCCGAGTCGAGGTCAGCAGCGCCCCATCCCCACTATACACAGTGGTGATGGTGCACTGCTTCCCCGCTCTTGAAACGCCGGATGGTGGACCAGAATTTCCTCGAAGCCGTCCGGAAGGCTTTCTCCATGGACTCCTTCCATGCCAGAGTTTTTGCTTCAGCGACCACCACAGCTCCATTCCGCTTCGCCAGCCGGTACCCATCAGCTGCCTCAGGAGTCCCACAGGCCAAAAAGGCCTGATAGGACTCCTTCTTCAGCTTGACGGCGTGGCCACCAACGGGTTCGGGGATTGCCTACCGTGTAAAATGTAAAAACAATTACGGTAACAATTTGAAATGTAAAACAAGGGTTAAAAGTTTGATTTACAGAGAATTTCCATTTTAAGAGTTAATAGCAACAACTAGTTTTAATATGCGCATGTAATTCTAATTTAATTTAATTTATGGCTGAGTGCTGATATACAGTATAATTGAAAAACAAAAGAAAAGATACAGTACATGAAGCCACAACACATACATACAAACAGAGCATATGCTATGCATCGAAGGATTAATGTAGCAGGTGTTTGCAAGCTTTATGGTTTTCTTGTTTTAAGAGTGGCGTCTCATCCAAGACCAGTAAAGGTTAAGTTGAACTTGGCTGCAGGTGGTAAAACCTTTCAACGCTTGTCACCAGTGTGCCACATAGACTCCAGACAGGAAACACACACACTATTAAAAGGTAATTAACGAACATTCATTACAAAAGCAATTAGTCACTTTATTCATCTTCTTTGAGCTGGTTTTGTGTGCTTTTGTGTATTGCCGTTGCCACATAGACATACCATTCCAAGTACATATAACTTAAACAACACCACTGCTGAACCTAAACCATTTCAACACTTTCGTAGATCGCAGTAAGTAGACAAAAGTGGAACAATGGATGGGGTTACTGGGATCAACTATTTGAATGTTGGGGGTTTGGATGCCAAGAAGCTGAGTTGTTCTCTGCAAACTGTAATGTGTTTTTGTGTTTTAAGTTGTCAATATGATCAACAGGGTCTTCAAAGTATTAAGTGCTGTGCAGAGATTGCAAAGGCTAATAGGCCTTCTCAAGTGAACCGAAGACCCAGTTTGTAATGACATGTCAATACAATACCAACTGAGTAGATTATGTGCATGCAAACTTTCTGCTGGTGAGTCTGCAGCTGCACTCGCTCGTCTTCATGTTGGCAGCTGTCTCATTCTCATCCCACACGATTTCACGCCCACCTTGTTTTGTTTCTGGTGACTCGAGCAGCGTTTGTTTTGTTTTGTCAGGTGTTAGGACAGCATGGGTGCCTTTATTGGAGATGGGATCCCCATCCCTCTCTCTCACTTTTGTTTTTAAATACTGTATTTTCACGACCATAAGGCGCACTTAAAAGTCTTACATTTTCTCCAAAATGGACGGGGGGGCGCCTGATAATGCGGCGGGCCTTATGTGTGACTTTGATGAGCGCTCCGCTAGACTGACTGGGAGCATTTCCTGCCGACACGCTGCTTATATAGAGGAAGGCGGACGTGACTGAGGACAGCATGCGGACGTTAAAGGGGGAAGGGTGCGCGTGAAAGAGGACGCTAAAGGCACGCCCTCAGTAGGTATATAGCGCCAGTATGTGCATTGTTCAAAACAACACCGGTTTGGCTAAGGACCCCCAAAAATGGCACCTATGAAGAGACACGCTTATGAAGCCCAGTTTAAACTGCAAGCTATCAGTTTTGCGGAGGAACATGGGAATCGAGCAGCCGCGAGAGAATTAAAGATCAACGAATCCATGGTTCGCAAGTGGAGGAAGCAGGAAAACGCCGGCATCATTGCTGAACAGCCCCCCGGCAACGAGACTGACTCCGACAATGACGAGAGGGAACCCAGCATGTTTGATGGAGAACTTGCCCAGCTGTTCATTTCGGATACAGAAGATGAGGACTTTGATGGATTTGTGGATGAGGATTGATCAAAAAATAATGTGAGTACATTGTTAAATACTTCAATAAAGTACAACCGAACTCAGTTTTGCGCCCTCTGCCTTTTTAAAAACATACGCTAAGATGTATGTTTTAGTGTGCATGCATGCTACCGTATGTTTTAAGCTAGCGTATGTTTTACCATGCCTGCGCCCAATAATACGGTGCGCCTTATGTATGTGTTAAATACAGAAATAGACCCAGTAACTGAGACTGCACCTTTTAATACGGTGCGTCTTATGGTCGCGAAAATACGGTATATTGTTTAAGTTTTAACTATGAGGTCAACCTCGAAAGGCTTCTCAAACTGAATTGCAAGCGTATGGATTTTGCAGTGCCCTCCGACAGGCTTCAGACACAATGACACACCTTTGTTTGTTGCCATCCTTTGTGGAAAACATACACACATGCAGAGCCAGAAACTCGAACTCACACTCATAATGGCCATGTGGGAGCAGAGCTGCTATCTTCATTCGTTTAAATTAGTGTTATCACAATGAATATGCAGAAAAACGAGACAGTCAATGTAGGGAAGCTATTTTCAGACTGCGACTGTGCCAACAGTCCTTTCCATTGATATCGTTGATTATTCACCTTCACACTCTTCCACCAACTAATTAAAACAGAGAAGCCGTTCTCTGGTGATCTACGGTGGTCATGGAAGGCACCACATCTTCAAACTTTTCCCCTTCCACTAATCTGAAAAGTAACTTTTACAATAACACTTAGTCGAGCGCAGACCTCGCCAAGGTTAAATAGGTAATAAATGTTAAGAAAAAGGGAAGTACAGTACATTGTACTTTGCATACAGTTGATATAGAAAGTATGCACACCTCTGTTCAAACACCAGGTTTTTGTGATATAAAAAAATCAACCAAAATCAATCAATTCAAAACCTTTTCCACATTAATGTGACATACTGTATAACATGTACAAATTAACTGAAAAAAATGACATCTTTTAGAGAGAGGAGGTATAACAGGTTAAACAACTGAGAAAATTTGGTTGCACAAGTGTGCACACCCTCTTGTAACTCAGGATGTGGCTGTGTTCAGAATTAACCAATCATATTCAAACTGTTGTTAAATGGGAGTCAGCACAAAACTGCCACAATTTAAAGTGCCTCTGATTAACCCCAAATAAAGTTCAATGTTCTTGTAGACTTTTCCTGATGTTTTTTTTCTGTTTTGCTTTCTAGCAGAAGCCTGAAGATTTTGTGCTAACACAGACAGCTATTTCTCACTCTTCTCTCCAACCACATTATCTCAGTTGTTTGTTTTAACTTCCACTCTCTAAAATACTTGATTTTTTAAAAAAAAGTGACTGGTAGGTCACGTTAATGGCCCAAAAGGTTTTGAAATTGTTTTGCTTTCATGGTAAAATCAGCTTTTGCACCATGTTTGTGGAGTCTGTTGGTATGAATCACTGCAGGAAATGACGCAGTGATATTCTTGTTGGAAAATAGAGCATTTCTAACCCAATGTCGTGTTTCAATCTTGGTAGAACATGTTTGTTAAATTGCTTTGACTATTACCTCAATTACTTTAAAATGTTTTTATGTCATTTCAGTGAAAAATTACAATGGTGAATCTGCTCTGTTCTAATAACCTCATTTAAAAATAGTGATGATGATGATTTTTATTTTTTTATAAGGCCTTCTGGATCTTCAACTCAACACAACAGCAGCTGTAATGCACAAAGTACATAATGGGTGTCTTTTAATTAAAAGGACATCTAGTGACCTAGTTCAAAGTAAACCTTTCCGTCTAAACTGCTCTCAACAGAAACGTATGTTAATGATGATGAGCAAAGGCTTACTGCAACCCCACAGCACAAACACAGTTCACATCCACAAAGCTAAGCCAAACATCAGTACAATAGAAGCTAAAGATCATCTGTCACCATCTCCCCCTTCCTGCTGCGTGCAATCATTGTTCATTATGACAAGCAATATCTGGAAGGTGCTCCTCTAACTTTTGCCTAACTTATGGAACAGCTCGAAATTGTTGTGGCTTTGTTTGTTTGCCTTATTGTGATGCAAAATGCGTCTGTGAGAACCGCAGAGCCAAGCGAGCTGCACAGTTGTAGTGAGCGTATCTCCAAGGAGACGGCACTGGGTTTTAGAGAAGTATTTCCATGTTATGTCCACAGCAGGGAGCGCAATCGCATTATGAGAGGTCAGTTTCATAACTGGAGTCATTTCACTGATTGGCCGTCCATTTCTGTGCCAGTAAATGAACATGTTTACTTGAAACCCAGAAGCCAAATGGGGTAGAGAGACTTCGTAGGACGGTCTAATCATCGTACCCTTTAATCTTGGCTAGGAGACAACTTTTAAATCACTTTGTCAGACTAAAAATATTCCTTGCATTCTTTTCCAGTCTTGTATCGAGATACTGATTTGGTTATATTAATCTTTTAATAGCTAGTCCATGATATTCATACTGTAAACAACACAAACATGACCATATAAAGTCTCTTTCTGTTAACATTGCATTTAAATTTGACAGACATTTCAACTGAATTGGTTAGATTTAGTTGCCCTGTTTCACTCAGGATATTTGGCTTCTCACAAACAAGGGTAAGGCTATAATATTGCAACCTCTAAGGTTGGCCAAAAAGCATTACTGCTTGAGATTTATTTTGTTTTAATAGGCAATGTCAGGTAGCATTTTAATATTCCTTAATGTCACACAAGTGTTAAAAAAAAGT